>NW_027117468.1:0-295379 GCF_038497645.1 Lipomyces chichibuensis | reverse complement strand
CATGCAAGTGTCTAAGGCAATGCGCGTGGTTGGCTTCGGGAAAATTATCTTCCACGCCATCGATTAGCCCTGATCGGAGACGAGTCAGCTTGTAATAAATGACGATATAAAAATCGATGATGGCTACCTTTTTGCCGGTCAGAGATCAACACGAGCGATGGGAAATTGTAGGCAGGTTCGAGTGATGTCCGAAGCTCTTCCAAAAAGAAGCGCCAATTCTCTCGGTTCTCGGCCTTCACGACGCCAAAAGCAAGGGGAAACAAATGGCCCTCGGCGTCGATTGCCACGGCGACCAATAATGCGCCCTGATATTTCGAGGTAAGATGCGTTCCATCCAGAGCAATCAGCGGACGGCAATGGTTAAACCCTGCAATCGACGATGCATAGCTTATGTACAGAGCGTGGAACTTATCTTGGATGATTCGCAATACCACATGACTGCCAGGGTTTAGATCTTTAATTGGCCTTACATAGCACGGAAGCTTTGCGAAGCTATCGATATCAGATCCATTGATCTGCTCCATAGCTTTGTCCTTGGCCCTCGACGCCACAAGATAGTCGACTTTCACCCCGTGATCGAGATGAACATCCTCTCTCAAATGAATTGGCCTGTAGCTCTTCTTTCTCTAGATTTCACCTCCGTAGACATTGGCAATCCATCGTTTATTCGCGTGTCTGTTCGTCTGCACGACCTGATTGCAACCATGGACACGATTGGTTGAGTAAATCTTAAAGAGGTCGCTATCATTCACTCTGCTTGCACGCAACGTCCAAGGACAGCCTTCTTCCTTGCACTTCAGCCAGACTCGCGTCGTATTTGATCTGACAGTGACGTATTGGTACCCCTCCTGGATAGCATTTGTCTGCATCTCATGCTTGAAAGCATCGATATTGGGAAAGAGATCTCCTACTGAAGGTAGCATAAGAACTATTTTAAAAGAGGATATGCTGAGTAGATGGCTATGTAAAGTATTAATGGTGTTTTGGAATTCGCAGGTTAAACTAAGGTGGCATTCCAAGAGGGATTGATGAAGACTATTTATGTACGCGCGTCGCGCTGGATTTTGTGGCATAATAGCTCGGATATCTCTGATATACGAATTTCCGGGCAATATACGGATATCCGGGCTATTAGATTACCGGGATTGAAAGAATATGCAAGGGGTCAGGAGATCTCAGTTAGGTAGTTCTAGAAAGATAAGAGCTATAAGTTACAACAATTATCCGGACGCGTCGATTAAATAAATAAATGAAATTACGCGCTTGCCGATAATTTAGGTTTTTTGGCGGCAGAAAGGGTCCCTAACCCTTCAGCTGGTTCGCCGGGTACGCCGCAATGGCTATTTTTGATATTATGAAAAGTTTGGTGGCCATTTTTGATGTTTGCCCTTTTTGATATTTGCCCAAAAATAAAATGACAACCCTGGGATTCGAACCCAGGCCTCCGAAGAGATGAGAACCTTAATCTCACGCCTTAGACCAACTCGGCCAGATTGCCTCTTGAATGCGAAACTAAATTTTCAGCTCAGAGTCTTTGTCGTTTTCTAGCCACGTGATGATTATGCCGTAAAAATGCAGTCACCTGCGCATTATTAGCGTAAATCGGTTACACCGATACGCACTTAAAGCCGTTTAGAACTAGTTAGAAAATAAACCGTTTAAGTCCAGATATATAATACACCTATTTATACTAATAATATATCTTAAAAACCATGAGTATCAGCTCAAAAATCTGCTATTAATGTTTTCCTTCTGCCGGACCCATATTTAAAGTAGGAGCTTCGCGCATTAGCGATCGTATACATAATACGAGCTAAGTCGGGCTCTCCAAAATAAAAATATACAAGCAAAAGATTTGCAATAATCGTACCGTGCAACGGCACTTATTTTTGAGCTTCTATCGCCTTTCGCGGTGGATATCGATCAGTGTGCTAACGCTGTATCTTTGTTGCCGCTGAAATTTGTGAGATCAGAGAGACGACTTGTTTATAACGAAAAAAGATCCACACTCAATTACTTATTCGAGACGCGCATAATCACATCGAATCCGGATTCAGAAACACCCATTCGAGTAGTCCCACTTCTTAAATTTGGCGGGTAGTTTTGGACCTTTCACGGATCAAATTGACATATAGGAACCATGAATACAGCAGCGGCCACTAACCGTGACACGGCGCCATCTCCATTATTTCGTGTGCAACCAGATGCGTTGCTCCGGCTCAAGAACTTACAGGACCCACCGCGACAAGAAGTCCGACGGCGAGGGAGAGATGACACTAAGCCGGTTGCTGCAGGAACTATCAGGGCATATACCTCTAAGCAGCAGGAATGGAGGGTAGGTTGATTCTTAGATATGATTAGCTGCGTCCGGGCTGACGGAGTTTGCAGGCTTTTTGTGATGAGAAGAAATATGACGACCGGTACCTTGTGTACGAGGATAAGTTAATGGTGTTCTTGATGAATTGCGTTCTTAGTCGAACAGCGAAGCGTCAAAAACGCATTGAGAGCGATGAGTCCTCCGCGATTGAAAACGCGTCGAGGAAGCGCAACGGAATGACGCCGTCTGAACCGTCAAAACTTTCCAAGAATACAGTCAAGGCGTATGTCAGTGCTATTGTCAATCTATACGAAGAACAACGAGCGAGCGGCATAAATTTACACACGCACCCTCGTGGCGAGACGCTAAAGGCATTACTGGATTCGCTAGCGGAGAATGAAGAGCCTGAACATCGACGCCGGAAATCGGAAAAATCCACTACACCCCCGGCCCAACGTCAACTTGATATCCACCAAATGCCACCAGGTCTCGACCATGTTGATGACATTGTGGATAGCCGAAATTACGAGATGGCTCGGGTACTTGACCATTCCACCGCACCAGATCACGAAGTACTGCTAGGTTCACCAATTCCGAATGATATCGCAGTACAACCAGCAACAGACCCACAGTTAATTTCTGAGATTCCAAAATTACCTCCCAAGAAACGACCATCAAAAAGAAAAAGCACGCTCTCGACATCAAGAGATTATCTGCACCAAGTCGCTCCTGAACTATATGAGCAAATGTCGAGCTTAATGCGCTCTGTGCAATCGCTAGAAATGTCATTAACGAGTACGATTCGTGAGCAGGCGTTACAAATATCACAGTTGAAACATCAAATTGAGATTTTGACCACAACCGCAGGCAGAGATTCTGGCAACCATGTCATTGGCCATCCTTCTAATGGGGCATCTGACGTGGATGCCTTCGCTCACATACATCATACGGGCCAATACGGAACACCTACATCTCGGACAAATGCGTTCCGATAAGTTCAAACAAACAATATTACGGTCTACGGTGTTACGTGCTTATTTGGATTGGATATCGGAGCCTACAGTCCTGCCTTTCTTTCTTAAATTATTTGCTGTATTGGTTGGTAGGTGTTCTTCTTGTATTTTAGGGATAGTGTTTCTAATATTGTTGTACAAAAATAATCGGCGCACTGATTTGCACCTCAATTTGGCTTGGAATCGTTAAGCAACACAAAAAACAAATAGCAGAAAATAAATGCGAACCCTAACCATCTCTATAAAACTTCTTGAATATTAAATGGAGTAGTAGGTTCGTATTGAAAATCGCCATGTCGTCAAATAATTTTAGATACTGTTGATTATTATATCTTTTTCAAGCGTTAGCACATTACCCACATTACTGACAGATAATATTAACGTACTGCTTGTCCAGGAGCTCATCCAATGTAAGCTCCACGCTACCCGCTGGCAGCGCTATTGAACCCTGTGAGGCCTCAACAAAGAATATGCCAACCTGATCTGACGATATCGTGAAGTTTATCTTGTCATACTGCTTATCGCTGAAACCAAGTTCAGTAAGCACACTCTTCTCAAACAGTTTAGATGCAGAGTACTTGAATGATCCGAATTTGGGCACACGCCCCGTCTTCTGCAACTCTCGCATATGGAAATACTGCTTTGTAAATGGCAAAATGACTTTGCGTTTTCTAATAAAAACCTTAGAACCCTCTACTTGTCACAAACTCGTAACCACATCAGCGTACCCTTTCTTGGCCTGCAACGTTGACATTGCCTGTTCTATATAATCATTATAGCTTCGAAGCTGCGTCCTTAAATACTGTTCTTTTTCTGCCAAGTGGCCAAGAGTCTGCGTCACACTTTCAAGTTCCTTCTGCCTACGAACACGTCGATTTCTCTTCGTTCGGATGTCAGTCGCAATGGAATTGAGCAAATCCTGGAAATAATTTTTTCGTGTGATTTTACCGAGAGTTTCAAGCTCAATGACTTTCTCAAGTGCGATAACCTTGAGATCTCGGTACGATAACCTAGAGGCGGTCAGTAAAAAACGCTCTGTTACAAGATAATACAACTTACCGGCTCAGATCGCCCAATGAATTATCCGAAGAGTAAGATGTTGTACCTGATTTGGATTCACCTTCCTCGGCAAGCAGTGCACTATACTTTCGCTCGTCTTCGTCTGTAACTTGTTTAATCAGAATCTCAAGGAGATTGCTGCCTGTCTGCACGCGAATCACGTAGAGTAGACAACGCTTGGCCTCTACCATAAGTGAGTTGATCTCGGATTCTGGATCTTCGACTCGTATGAATCCAGGATTTAGATCTAGCTTCACCTCTGTTAAACGAGAAATGTTGAGAATTTCGTTCGAGTTGCCAGGAAGAGGTCCCAGCTCCTTCACAGCATCCCTCAAAGGATCGGATTGGTCAGGGGCCTGCAACTCAATTGTTAGATTCACACAGATATACCAAAGCCGTGCTGGAGTTACCATAAACTCTAGATACTTGATCAAAATCGAATGCAGAAAATGGATATCCGTCATCTTCAGGTACAAACTCGGCCTTTTAGTAGCAGTCAAGTCGTCGAACTCGTCGAGATCAAAATTAATTTCTGGATCGGGGACTTGTATTACTGCATAAAGTATCAGAAATGAGCCATAAACTGAGAACATCTGCATCACATGGGTATGGCATACTTTCGCGAATAGTTTCTCTCATATCCGTAATATATGCCGTAAGATTCACATTAAGCGGCTGCAAAAACACATATTCCTCGGTAAAGAGTTTGCCGGTGGATACTTGCGTAATTATCCTACTCAGCTGACTGAGATTTTTTTTCTGCAATTGAGTAAGAGGATGGTTGTGAATTCCAGCCATGTCAGGAGCAATAATCGCAGCATTTATGTATCGATAATATAAAACATTTCCAATCGCGCTGAGAAGTCTATCTTCTGTTTCTGACGGAAAAGATTTCTGCAATCCAGTAAACAACTCACGACCAAGATATCTGATTCCGTACGGCATACTATCAACATTTTGACTGAGTTTCTTAATAAACTGCACCACAAAACCTCGGAGGCATTGAAGATTCTTAATATAAATTGCCCTTGTCTCCGGATCTCGAATAGCTACATCTACCACAACGTTATGATCTCTTGTGCTGCGTTTGCCAGTCATTAGTTCCTCATTGTTAATTGACGCGTGATAAATCTAGAGAGTCAGCATCTCGCTCAACGTACAACCGTTTTCACTTCTGATGCCATACCGTCAGCGGATCACTTTCCAAGTCCATATCCTCTTCCCTGATAATTGATTTTACTAGAGGTCCTACCAATTCGCATAAATACTGTCTCTCGGTGGTTCCCCTAGGCGACATTAGTAACATCAAATTATTCCAGATTCATCCTCTCTACCTCGTGTATGAAGTCAGCAGACGGGTCCACATATAGTTGCTCTTGACAAATTCTTGTATTGAATCTGTCAGTACAACGGTTTCACAAATAGATTGCGCAATCAGCTTCAGAAGGTAGAATTCCTCCCTCCGATTTTGAGCATATCCGAACAACGACATAATGCAGCTTTCCGCGGACTTCATATCCATTTCAGTTACTCTGATTTCCTTGATTCCAGTGAACAAACGACATAAATATGCCGGTTGAGTTTGCAACACAAAGAACAAGCCTTGGTAAAGTTCAAGACGTCGTCTGGATGTCTTGTTTAATGACTTTAAGTCAAAAGGATCGTTTGTACTGCCTGACCAGCTCTTTGGCATAGTTCGGTGCTGATGCTTGATAACGTCATCTAATGTGATCTTGTTTTTGAGAAGCAAAGCGATCTTGACATCTAGCTGATCAATAAACTGTTCCAGCTGCTCATTTCTGTGTACTTCATCCACAACCTGTTTTCGCAATTTCTCGAACTCTACTTCCTCTTCGAAGTCAAGGTCACTGTCAGTGAGTAGATGTATGAAATTCTTGACTGTCGCTAGAGGAGGATTTTTTCCCGACGTCAACGCCCTGTATGCTTGTGATTGCTGCTTAGCCCGGATAATACTCTGAATCTTAATGACTTGGCTCATATTGTGCTCGAAATGCTTCCTTCGCTCATTATATTTCCTCCGGACCAAAGCTCCTCTAGTCAGTGTCTGAAGCTCCAATACGGAGCGTGTTTCTGCATCTAGATCGCACTCAAATGTTCTATAGTCCACTCGTAACAGTGCACCTCGAATTAACGATTGAAGTTCGACTGTAGCATTTGTATGCTTGCTTAGCCGGCCAATTAGCGCAAAATATTGATCCCGTACCAGACTTCCCCGTATGAGGGACTGCAGAGGTATAACTATAACATCCTCCGTCTCGTCCACGGATCGAAGATCGTAATAATACTGAAACCGGCCACGGACTCCACGAATATGGCTTTGTAGGACGAGAATCTCATCGACACATTCCGATAGGAGATCTTCTTGAGCGTTGACCCGATTCCGCACTAAAGCCCCTCGGCACTCAGATTGCAAAAGTACCAGCTCGTCCAGGGATCCTTGCATATCTGCAATAAGTTTATAGATCTTCCCTCTTGTAAGCATACCTCGGATATACGACTGCATTAGTGGCATCCTTTCACCAAATTCTATGAGGTCAAGGTGATCAGCTGTCATATTCGCACGCAAAAGTGAGCCCCGTATTCTGGCCCTCAGGTCATCAAGGAGAGGGATGGCCAACTGAAATTCAGCTTTAGCTGTATCTGACTTCTTTCGATGTGTCGAACCGCGTATAATACCCTGCAATTCACGAATGGAAAAGATTGTATTATCGTTGTGAAGGTCGATCATTGTCATGTCGAGCCGTCTTCTGAGAAGACAGCCTCGAACACATGCCTGAAGATCTGAGACGTTAGTTTCCATATTAGTGATAGCGGCTGTATCTATATTTTTGCGGGCATTAAATAGAAACCGTCTAGAAAAGCTTTGTAATTTGACAATTGAGCGTTGTTCTCGGTTCAAAAGACAATTTGCTGCTTCGATCTGTTTTCTAACAGCAGTTCCTCTGATTTCAGATTGGACATCGACGAGGTAAATTTGATCTCCAGTCTCATCAAGTTTCCGCGCGAGTCTTTCCTGAACCAAATACCGTCTAATGCATGTTTGCAGCTAGTCTCGTTAGTTACAGTTCTCTTTGCGAAAGCCCCTCGATACTAACAGCCATGGCAAATGCATTTTGTTCTTGTCTTGCAAATAGTCGTCCACAAATATTTCGAGTGCAGCGGCCTCGGATGTGCGTTTGCAGATCTACAATGAATGGTTCCAATCCTGCCAGATCTTCTGAAAGTGACCGCAGGACAGATCGCTTGACTGCGCCGCGAATAGCAGATTGAAGCAATATGATGCTGCCGACTGAGTCGGTGAGCTCGTCGTCAACCCCTATTTCCGTTAACATCTCGCAAAATTCTTTCTTAATACTCCGTCACTCCATATCACGTACTTTCCTCTTCGCTTTCCTGCGAAACGGTGAGCGATGAAATAACTCGTCGAGAATTCGGTATGTCGGAGTCATCAAAGTGTCGAATGACGGCCTTAAAGTTAGGCAAACTAAGCCCAGCAGCATCGAGACCTCGTTGAGTATCGCGAATCTCATCGTCGGTGAATTCCAGTTTCCCTACGAGGTCACCGATTTCTGGCGCTAACCCATTTGATGACAATATGTAACTCAAAGCGTGAATGCAATAGATCACCTTCGGAATGTTCTTCTTGTCGTATAGATCGGTAAATTCAAACCGGAATAGCTAACAGCTTATTAGCAACGGTTGTGTAAGACAGTTGGGCGGGACAGACCTCTGGCATTTCAACTTCATCCAAAAATTTAAAAATTATATGAATATTATTTGAGTGTAACCATTGGAGTCTCGGAGCGCGAAAAATTTTCCTGACTAGATGCGGAGCGAACACCTTGGCTAACTGCGCAAGGATAACGCCGTCTCGCAAAGCTTCTTCAAGCTCAACGACGAGAGGAATGCGTTCGCCGATGCACGCTTCAATCCATCTGAGTGAGTGTTAGACCAATCAATTCATATATATTAACAAACATACTCTTTAGCTTCACCAATGTGACACAGATATTCGTAGGCTTGCAGCGCCTTCCGTTGCTTGTCCATCCAATTTCTGGACATACTAGTTGCTGTCTCCGCGTCTCTTGTCTTTTGAAGACGTATCCGACCTTGCAAGCCTAATAAATAGTTACACTTGTCCTCAATATGCATCCCCATCAACACAACTTACCAGCAACATCTTCGGCTTCTGAGGTCACACCTGGAATAAGATCAGAACCGTCGGTTGCGCTATCCGCTAGATTCCTAAAATGATCGACACTGCTCAACTTCAAGACCGACAAATCATTAATATCTTTTAAGCGACGAAACCCAGTCCTACTAGGACTTGAATTTATATGAGATGACGTTATGGGCGTTAGTGGCCCTGACATCCCGATTATCTGAGGCTGCTAGGATTACGTTACTTAATGAATCAGACTTTGCAAAGCAGAAACATACTCACATAGATGTGAAATGTGAGGCAAATACTGTAATCAGTTAGATTGAGAGTTCGTAAAATTCTGTGCGTAGGAAAGTGTCAAGTCGACGATGTAGTTGTGCAGGCGATAACGACTGCGACGCGAGACTATGTGGATTTCTGTGCAATTGTAAACAATCAACAAACACCAAAACCAATAGCGACCCTAACCCACATAAATGTCGCATCAGATTGTACCCTAACCCGAAGAGTTTCACCTCAATCTCGGTTAATTGACGGTCCTTGAGGCATTGCGCGCACACACATGTCAGCCGGAGAAATGTACCTCTAGTAATTCGCGTGATATATAGCAAATGACATGACATATAGCAAATAATATCATAATAAATAATGAAGGGAGAATGCTTGCTTAATGATTTTTAAGATGCTACTATTGAATCAGTTAGTTATATTTTGTGCCATATTTCGACTCAGACAGATGCAAAATTCTGGGGCGCAAATTGGCTCGACCCGCCGATACGTTGCCTGCACGTCCAGTTCTCATTCTTAATATAATAATAATCATATGAACACTCTGTCGTATCGATGCTCTAAGCAGTCCTCAATAAATCAAAAAGGCGAATTAGGCTGCAGAAAATAAGCGTTTTGGTCAAGACCACGCTAGTACTGAATAGGATTAGCATGGAACTCAAGATGATTGTCACCATGAGCATCGGTTTTAAGTCTCTGACGCTTCAATGGCGTGCGGCACTCAAAAACTCGAACTCCCAACCGCAAAAATTTTTTGGCGGCGAGCAGAATACCAGTTGTGTCGTCGCCCTCCTAAAGTTTCCTTTCCTTCTTTTCTTTTACTTGGTAAAGTCCCTCACTTTATCCCGCTCCTAAGTTCTTATTGTTATCGGACGTAGGTCGTTTGCGACGTCTACATCCTCTACAACGTTTCTACGATTTGATAACATGGTTTCTGTCGACAAGTCGCATCTCTACGAGGACTACCGCACCGCCTTAAACGCACTCCAGCAGTATAAGGAGCGCGATGGTCTGGACGTTAGTTCGCTCATGAACTCCAAGCTTCATGGTGGATTGACGTACAACGATTTCCTTCTACTTCCTGGAAAGATTTGTATGTTGTGCCCTGAGTCTTTCGGCGTCGATGTTCGCTTGCTGACCCGAATCAAAGATTTTCCCTCTAGCGAGGTTGTCCTTGAGACGAAGATCACGAAGAAGATCACCTTGAAGACTCCATTTGTCTCTTCCCCTATGGACACTGTCACCGAGACAGATATGGCTATCTACATGGCTGTATGTATTTCGTGCATTTTGACTTGTCAATGTCCTCGTTCAAATGGCTAAGCGGTTGCAGCTTCTTGGAGGAGTTGGTATCATCCACCACAACTGCTCTGCTGATGAGCAGGCTGAGATGGTTCGCAAGGTCAAGAAGTACGAGAATGGCTTCATTTCTGATCCGGTAGTCCTTTCCCCGGCCAACACTATTTCCGAGGTCAAGGCTTTGAAGGAGAAGCTTGGTTTCGCCGGCTTCCCCGTCACTGGTGTGTGTTATTTTCTGATTCTATATCTCTAGACGCACATATGATGTTTCAACTCTTTAAATAACTTTCGTTCTACCGTATTAGACTGTAGCCGGTCATGGGGAGATCTGTTTGTTGCTGATGTCACATCAATGAAATATAAGTTGAGTCAAGAAATGTATCACATGTACTGACCTCATCATTTATAGAAAACGGAAAAGTTCCCGGAAAGCTTCTTGGTATTGTTACATCTCGAGATATTCAATTCTTGGATCAGGACGACCTATTGGTCGCCGAAGTTATGACCACCGATCTCGTCACTGGACCCGAAGGTATTGATTTGCCTCACGCTAACGAGCTCCTTCGCCGATCTAAGAAGGGCAAGCTTCCTATTGTTGACAAGGACAGCAATCTCACTGCGCTCTTGTCTCGCACTGATCTGAAGAAGAATCTTCACTATCCTTTAGCTAGCAAGCTCCCCGATTCGAAGCAATTGCTCTGCGGCGCTGCTCTTGGTACCCGACCTGACGACAAGGAAAGATTGCGAAAGCTCGCAGCTGCAGGTCTCGATATTGCTGTCTTGGACTCTAGCCAGGGTAATTCTATTTATCAGATCGAGATGATCAAATGGATCAAGGAGGAGTTTCCTTGCCTCGAGGTCATTGCCGGCAATGTAGTCACACGCGAGCAGGCTGCAAGCTTGATCGCTGCTGGTGCCGATGGTCTCAGAATCGGTATGGGCAGCGGCAGTATCTGCATTACTCAGGAGGTTATGGCCGTCGGTCGTCCACAAGGTACTGCGGTCCGCGCTGTCTCTGAGTTCGCTGCTCGATTCGGTGTCCCGACTATCGCCGATGGTGGTATCCAGAACGTCGGCCACATGACCAAGGCTCTTGCCCTCGGTGCTTCCGCTGTCATGATGGGTGGCCTGTTGGCCGGTACCAGCGAGTCTCCTGGTCAGTATTTCTACAGAGATGGTCAGCGATTGAAGGCGTACAGAGGTATGGGCTCGCTGGATGCTATGGAGAAGCAGTCCACCAACGACAATGCTGCCACCGCTCGTTACTTCTCCGAAGGTGACAAGGTCCTTGTTGCTCAGGGTGTCAGTGGTAGTGTCATCGACAGAGGTTCCATCACCAAGTTCGTCCCGTACTTGATTGCTGGTCTTCAGCATGGTCTTCAGGATATTGGAATGCACAGCTTGACTGAGCTACATCAGAATGTTGACAACGGCGATGTGAGATTTGAATTGAGAACGGCGTCGGCGCAGGTTGAGGGTGGTGTTCATGGCTTGTATTCTTATGAAAAGAGATTGTATAACTGAAGAAGTGGTTAGTCAAAAAAGTAAAAAATTGCACTTAGGGACGTGGTTAATGTTTTCTGTATTTTTTTTTTTCATTTCTGTCATATCAGGTAGCTTTTATTTAATGGGAGTCATAAATGGTTATGGGCTTGAGCTAGAAGCACAGTGCTTTGTCTATATTTGGGTGCAATATACAGTTATAGGTCCTTGCGTTGGGGTTCATTTAAGTAGATTCTCAATACTGCAATGGAAAGACATCGGTTAACAGCCTCTACCACAAATGCTGAGGGTAAGAGCTTGGAACATAATACGCATCCATAGCTCCACAACTCTATGATTTTGTCGAATATTAAAACTAATTTAACACTTATTTTCAAATTTTTATTATTCCATAAACATAAAACGATGACTTTTCCGCTTATAATACACACAGCGCCTATGCATCATACTATATTTATTCGTCGTCCTGGCCACCTGCGAAAACCTCACCAGCAATTCGATCCAAATCTCGCTGACCGGTCTCGGAGATTTTCCGGCCATTCTTTCCTTCCTCCAAAACACCGATCTTTCCCAAGGCCTGAAGAACCTTTCTGTTGATGGAGCCTGAGGCGTCACGGTGGTGCGAAGGTCTATAAACTTGTCAGCACCCCCTGGAACAAACCAGTATCCATGCTCATCTAGTTACTGACCTAGAGCCGCGATTGATAGTGCCGCCATACAACTTGTTCAATTTGCCAGTACCAACGGACTTGCGGAGGTAGATGTGTCGGGCAACGGAAGCGGCGCGCTGTCGGACTATTAGCCTCATGATACGCGATAATATTGCCTTCTCTCACAACATACCATGTAGAACCACTTGTCAGAGTCCTGAGGAGGAAGCCTATTAAATACCGAGTTAGATCCCAACTATCCTATTTTTGTCTAAACATAGGGCTCCATACTCATTGCCAGAACTAGTCTTGACCAACTCAACATAACCAGGGACCTCCAGCTTGCCTATTTTCCAATCCATTAGAATTCAACCATTCCGAAATGTACTGCTTCTATGCTGAATCTCGTAAACTGCATACCCTGACGCTGGAGAAACTGGGCGTAGGCGACAATGAACTCCTGGGCGGGAACGTCTCTATAATCCAGCATTAGTCATGTGAGAGTCCACCAAATAACAAAATAAGTCATTGGAACAATAACATACCTAACGGAAACACCAGGCATGATTATAGATATTAATGTCGTGATGTTGGTGGACACAGAACTTATGGATCAGAAGGCGACACCCGGTTACCGATTTCTGCCATTCACTAATTTCGGGGGAGACTCTCATCGTCTGTGGTGTGCCGTGAGGATGTTAGGGCTGTTTCGCAAAAGCAGTCACAAGCCAGTTTGTCACTTAGGGCAAGCGATTTCATGAAAAATTCAGGCGCCAAACGGCACACGTGCGAGGAACACAACAGAAGTAACCCTAAACCGTCGCGAACGATCACACGAGTTGTGAAGATACCCTGGAATCGAGTTTCGTTGTATGGATAATTGAGAGTACACTAAGATCTGTAGTTCATAAATTCCAGTAAACTCTTAAGTCGCTGCTCAATACTACAGGGCATTTTTACGACATGATTCAAGCAGGATAACTGGCCCACACATTGACATTACGACTGGCTAGATGCAGAATGGATGGACCGGAATAACGACGTGGTCTCCTTTTGAATTAATTGGGTGACTTCCCGTAGCGCTCAAATTCCCAAACTCGCAAATTAGAATCACAGAATCATAAATTCGTAAATTTGGTGTTTCCCGCAGCAACTCAAATGTCAAAAACCCAGATTCTCAGATTTGTGAATCTGGTCGTCAATTCCAAATCTGGTCAAAAATCAGTCCATTATGTAAGCACAAAAATTTACGAATCTGCGGGTCTGGTCGCGACAAGTTCCCTACGGGAAGTCACAATAAATAAGTGATACACGGCGCCATGACTGGTGCAACTTGTGCTAAGCCGCAACTGGCCAACAGGAACGTTCCTGACTGTCGTAGATGTCGCAAGAGCAGCACCTATGACCGCGATGGGAGCAAAGCATGACAAGAAGGCTATACCATACAAAATATTTGGCACAGATGATTTTCTGTTATTGATACGCGTCACTATAGTGTAATCGCAATACATTCTTCTTTCAAATGGAAATATAATAGCATTTTCTTGATAGTTGATCTGGCGATATTTCCCCACGCATTTTCGAAGGTCACAGAATTAGAGTTTGACAAACGCTGACCCATTCGCCCAAGTTCGTCACGTTAGACTGAACGTCGCCTGTGGCCTCGTCATCGCCGATTCCTAAGTCATCGTAGCGTACGTTCATTGATCTTGCACAATCGTCGCACCAACACCACAATCAACTCGCATTTACAATGGCTGCATCCGATCCAGTTCCTTCGTACACTACAGCTCCGCCTTCCTATCATACCACTGATGTTCCAAGCAGGGGATCTCCAAGTGCTCCTCTCCTTGAACCCCATGGGTCGCCATCCCGGGCAGACGCTGCTCGCGGTGCTCCCGACAGCGATCTTCCAGATGATTTCAAGTATTCAACTTCAGTAGCTGCTTGCTCTATTTCTATACGCAATGCTTTTGTTCGAAAGGTTTACACAATCCTCACCTTGCAGCTCCTCTCTACCGGAGGCCTGTCCGTCCTTTTCATGTTTAACCGGGCCATCAGATATTGGGTTGACACCCACCCTTCGATGATGTGGCTGTCGCTCATCGGATCTATCGTTCTTTTGTTGCTCACGTTCTGGAAACGAAAGAGTTATCCGGTAAATCTTTTCTTTTTGGGTGGATTCACCCTTTTGGAAGGTTATTCGGTGGCAACCATTACGACATTCTACAATACACGGATAGTGGTGGAAGCGCTCTTGATCACGCTCTTGGTCTTTGTCGGACTGACAGTGTTCGCGATGCAAACTAAATACGATTTTATCGGCTGGATGCCTTACCTCGGCGCTGCCCTTTGGGTTCTCATCGGTTTCGGGTTCATTGCCATATTTTTCCCGTACAACAGCACTAGTGAGCTCTTGTTCGGTGGTCTAGGCGCTCTTGTTTTTTCCGGCTATGTCCTTATCGATACTCAGTTGATCATGAAGCACTTTCATCCTGAAGAGGAAATCGCCGCCAGCGTCACTTTGTATCTTGACTTCATCAACTTGTTCTTGTACATCCTCAGAATCTTGAATGCTGCGCAGAACAACCGGAACTAGATGCATATTTGACTGCCTACTGCGCTGGGGATGATACTGGGCGTGAATTAAAGAACTTTTTTTGCAATTCGTGACAAGGATCTAATAAAATCTATATTCAATTAGTAACACTTCTTGGGCATTGACGAACGTTAATGAGATCGAGCGCGCGATATTTTTTAGATTATTTTACGTTGTTTCGGTATATTCAGGAGTGAGGTATATTATTTGATGATGAAAGGATGGTATAACATTTTTAGGTTTTAAGTTGAGAATAATGGAGTTTTCGTTCGTTTATTCGGATAATTTTAATAACAATTTATTTCATTGACCGCATTATATATGGGAGAGCAGTAATAGCTGGCTTCTAAAGTTGCCCCACTGATGACTGCTAGATCAATCGTCAATAATCTGTATATTCGATCTACGTTTCGTATGATACAATCCATATCTAGGACACTGTGGAGTACATATGGTGTCCGCCGATTGATTAGCCCAGGCGGCATGACGTTCTACAGGACAATAAATTGTTGTCTTTGGCAAACCGCAACGGGAGTCCAGCAAAAGGGGTCTAGCATCTAAATTGGTTGCTTGTGACATAGGTAAAAAAAAAAAAAAGGCATTCGAAAAATACGACTATTGGAGACTTGGAGTCTTTGAATACATTGTCTACCCAAGTTTGACTTCGCGTCAAAGACTTCACTATTTTTACAATAATGACCGTATCTTTACAATAATGAATGTCGGAAACTAAACTTAAGCGTCGTTCTATTATCACTTGCCGCCATCACAGCCCATCCGCGTCGCGGATGAGATGGCGGTTGCTGGATACTAGGCAGCCATCACGCGAGATCTTATTTTTTTCATCACGTTTGTCATATTATCATTGGATTGACAATCTATGTCATGCAAGTTCCGCTCGATTGCACTGTCTGGAGGCTATTCCGCGTTAGGTCTGCTATTCGCTGCCATCTCAACTGAACTTTTACTTTAACCGAGCGTAGTCATATCAGGACAACAATAATAATTATTTTATTTGACATCCACTGTTTGAAAGAACAAATCAAAATCAATCGTTAAAAAAAAAATATAGAATATTGAGAGCGGTGAGGTTCGAACTCACGCCTCTTTCGAGACCAGCAATTCAAGTCCAACTATAGTTGGTAAACCTGAAGCGGGCGCCTTGGACCACTCGGCCACACTCCCATTACACACTAATAATCACAAAATCGGAGTAAACTACCCTGAGACAGGTTAGGGTTACTATATGAGAGTGTAGTTCATCACGATCACCGCGTTACACAAAGACAATCGAATTTCCAACTCTCCATTCTTCTTAGTCCAAGCTTGCGCTTTGCAGACTTCTTGGGGTTGTGCTGGGATAAAGTAATAAATGTAATGCCCTTGGTAAGGGGCGTGGTCTGTCTTGGTTTGCGTTAGAGTTATTGCCTGTTAATTCGTGAGTTAATGTTCTTTTTTGTCATCTTGTTTTGTGCCAGACGATCGTAAAAAAAGGTAGTAATTGACTTGCAATCATAAAGTAACACCAGCTATTGCTATTTAGCCGTGCTTTGTAAATAGCGTGACAAGCGCGTGTCTCGTGGCCAATGAGATTCAAGTGTCCCCAGTCGGCCGGCGTTGTGGGGAAAAACGCGGGGAAGCAACGCTTCCTAGGCCGTCGATCCCATGATGCGGACTCAGTCAGTTACACGAACACCACGGCTGCCTAGAAGCCAGCTCCTGCGCCTCTTATTATTTGATCTAGGTGATACCCAGCTTGCAGGTTGAGAATATGTCCAATACTTGTTCTTGCTAGTCATGTCATTCAGGTTTCTTGGTACCATATTAATCCTTTTATCTCGTCTTTCTGATCGTCACTCGTCATCTTGAATTGGCTATTGTTTATTAGTACTGCATACTTGATCACCGGCATCTACAGGACATATCACTACATAGATCTTACTATTGACTTGTCCTTACTAGCAGCGGCGACTTTCACGATTCGTCATGTCTTCTGATCCTTACCAACCGACATCAGTCCTCCATGGCGCATGCGAAGTATCGCGTCCAAAGTTTTATCTAGGCAATGATGTCATCGAGATTGAGCAACCATGTACTCAGTCCTCAGTGCATGTTTACCATTCGCTTATCGACCGAGATCCAGTCGTCGTAACAGATCGCTCTACGCAATGCCGTCGAGCATCCTGGCATGCATTGAAAGACGAATCTTTAGAAGATGATGACATAGTGGATGCAGACAGTGACTTGGGCCATTACCAACCTACCGTTGTTGTTAAGTCGTACTCAGCGACAGCTATTCTGGAGACGCCAAATCCTGCTCTATTTGGTACTGCAGCACTTCTTTCAGTAACGTCTCCGCAGAAGAAACAGCAAGCAGTGTCGGCACATATAGAAGATATATCTGATATTATGCTTGCGTTCGCAAATCCAGGAGATACAGAAAGGATAGACAAGGAATCTTCGTTTTGCTGGAGAAACGAAGTTCGCAAATGCATTACGAGAAGGAAACTGCGAGAGTCTCTAGACAGATTGGTCAGCGAGCAGTTCGGCACTAATAAGTCTTGACTATTTATTACTGAATGCCAAGTATATGACTGATTGACGATTGGTGGCATCAGATAATCAAAGGCAGATTTTCGTTTCCATGGGGTTTATATTCATATTTGATTTAATTCAAGTTTCGGTTTATTGAATTGGCTTCTGGAGTTCAAGGTTATTTCCATATCAATGGCGCTAGGTGTGTTACTTGCTTTTTCTTACATGGCTATTAGGTCTTAGTTGTGTTACGTTGATATTGCGCCGTACGCAATTACTTTGCTGCGTATCGATTGGAAGTGGAAGCTTCTTATACGTTTATGTTAAAAGTAGATACTACGATGATCCCAAGCCCTAAATTTTATTCTTTTTCTAATTATGGCTATGATACAAAACCTATACAAGCCGCAAAATAGGAACCAAACTTTTTGTTAATGTTCAGCAAGATCTTAATATCACTTAACACCGATATTATCCAACCTTATCCTTCGAATTACTCCCCACATCAATCGCTTAACGGCCACCACGCCCACGACTGGGGAAACCTCCCCGCGCACCACCCCGACCTCCACCAAAGCCACCACGACCTCCACCAAAACCACCACGACCTCCAGATCCACCGCCCCGTGTAAAACCACCACGACCGCCTCTGGCACTTCCTCTCGATGGGCCACCTCGGCCGCCACGGCTACGGGCGGCAACAGGACCACCGCGACCGCCCCTAGCCCTTGGTTGCTTTGGACCTGGTGGGCCCTTAGGTTTAGGGAGAAATCTATGCAAATTAGCGGCTGTCCTTCTTTACCCAATATTGTTTCTTACCGTTCCAAAGGTAGCAATTTATCGGGTCCAATGTAAAATTTATCACCGGGCTTGAACGATGTGGCCACAATTCCCTCCTGTGGTTTTATAGTGAAAAACACCTCATTAATAGGTCCAAGGATTTCGTCAACCTTGCCGATCACGGTCTTGTTCTCTAAATATATAGGCGCATTGAAGTAGGGAACCTTGGTATTAACAGACAGGCACATAATTTCTCCCTCGCATGCATGCATAAACGTTCCCATTTCTGATTTGAAATAATGTAAGCACAGAGCTACTTCACCAACTGCCAAGTTTCAAAGAACAGTTTTAACATACCTAATACTGAGTCTGGCGGCCCAGTTGGAAGCGGTGGCCCTGTCCTGCCTCCTGAATTAAACATCTGTTAGCACCGACATACTCTTACAGTATAACACACAAAAGAATAAAAGAGACATGAACCCGACTTGAGCCAATGTATACACCCGCGCCCAGTCGTTATTGTGACGAAGTCTCGCTCTTTAAAAAATTCTTACCTCTATATCCACCGCGACCACCTCCACCTCCACGTCCTCTACTCATTCTCAAATGTAGAATATTCAATCAATACAAAAAAAGGATCTACAGTGATCCTTATCTTCAATTTTTCGTAGATCTTCTTGTCCGATCTAAAATGCCGGCAGAGTTTTTAGTGTGCTGGAAGTTGAGTCTTTGGAGTTAATTTTTCTTCGGCGACTGTTAACGTCGATTGAGTTAATCATTTAAGCCCTAACCCAAACGCAAATTTCCCTTACGATGGTTACAGCAGGTCGGAACTTCAAATATTATAGATTCGAGGCCGGTGCTAATATCATTTGATCAAAAGATCCCCCAGACTCCACGTTCAAGCCTATATGATGGCGGCGACAAGCTCCCCCACGGTTGCGGAGATCTACGGCTCCAACTTCTTTGACCTCGCTGCTGCGACTTGGTCATCGGATCAAGCACAGCCAGTCGAAGGCTCTGACGCTGTTGTTTCAGGATTATTCGTTCAGCTGGAGAAGGAAGGATTTAATGGACACAGTCTATTGATTCTGGATTATCTACTGTATCTGGAAAAGTGAGTTGGTTTAGGATCATCTGTTGTTATTTGGACTGACGATGGTGGCTAATGAAATATGATCCTCCAGGTTCCTTTGGCCAAGCTGGACATACGACGCTAAAGATGACCATACCATATTAGTGGCAATTGCTGCGGTAGTGAAGCAGCGGGACAATACGCTGGATTGGAATCTATTCGCCAAGGACGATGAACTATTTAGTAATTTCTTCCAACGAGTGCTCACTATCTCGTCAACGGACTCTACTCCGTTACAAACGCGCACATATCTAATATCCTTTATCGAAGCTGCATTTCAATCCCTTGACTCTTCATTGATTCGCCATGAGTGTGCACCGTTGGTGTCCATATCGATTTGGAACTCCCTGCATTCCACGTCAACGCGCGAGGCTCTTCTCAGTAACAGTACAGGACTGAAAAAGTCGTGGCGCGTGGCAACGAAGAAGTTTGACAAGGCAGATGACGTCCAAAAGGTTCGATTACGTCTCGAGCGAAGATGGCTCTATTCCGTTGTACTGGATTTACTGCGGCTCATATATGTCCCAGGGAATGATTCAAATGCGCCAGTCATTGCCTACACCGAGCGTGTATTGGAACTGTTGATTGATATCATCTCGCAGCTTCCGACTCGAAGATTCTCTAATACGTTGTTGAAGGACCTAAATTTATGTGTTGCAATCAAATTATCACCAGCATATAAGAATGAGAAGAACATCCTCTTACGGCAACTTCACGAGATTTTGGATCAGTATCTGAATTTTCCAATCGATGATCTTACCGGAGTGTTTGTTTCCAAGGAAGAGCTTCAGACACAAAACTCGAAGCAAGTACTCCGATTTCAAAAGATTGCGTTAGATCATTTCAAAGAGAAATTACTCGTTTTGGCACTGGCAAATTACGGATCAGTTAGCAAGCGCGAAGACTTGCTCGAGAGTTTAGAGTCTCTGACAGATGACGAGCTGAGAAGCTTATGCGAACATATGGGTGTGGCGACAGAGTATTCTGTGCCTGGAATTGCGACTGATAGGCAGTTCAAGATTGAACTTCTTGCGTATAAGTTTGTGAGACGGCCGAGTTTGGAAGAGAAGTGCGAAGCACTCCATTCACTGCCCACAGAAGTGAGTATAATGCTTTTCCCATTAACATCCCAACGTCTGTAGCTAACAAATGCCTAGAAATCACTGTCCAGTAATATTCTGCAACAGACCTCGAACTTTGACGCACTTAAGCCGCTCCCCATACCTCGATTTAACCTTCAATATCTATCAACCAGTGATTTCCTTTACCGAGCTTTTGAACTTTATCGTCTGGAGTCTTTCTTCGAAATTAAATGTGACATAGAGTCAATAATTGAACGGCTCAAGCTTCATTCCTCGTCTCGGGAGCTCAAGCTGGCCGGCTTTAGTCGTATGGCACAGAGAATCTCGAGACCGGCAATTTTAGAGACCGCACCTGCAAGGGTTGGAGAGTCACATCCAGCATTTGTTCGTGCTGAGTTGTATTTGGAGCTAGACAGAGTAAACGAGGATATTCAGAAAGAATGGGAAGCCCTGAGGCCAGGAGAAGTTGTCTTTCTGGTGGCGTTACAAGCGCCAAATACTAATGCAACGAACGAATTGGAGAAGATTGGTGTTGAATGCATTCGGGCTGCTGAAGTTGCAGGCATTTACGATCACAATAACAATCCGGTTCATGTGCCAGGAGGTGCGCAGCTGCGCAACAGCCAGAAACCTCTTTACGGCAGGTTAGCTCGGCGGCGCAGATTACATGTGATGATCGATCCAGTTACATATTCTCGCGACACTGAAAAAGTGTATGATAGTATCAACTTCGTCTTCCGCCGTCGCGTGCGCGAGAACAATTTCAAGTCGATTTTGGACAGTGTGAAGGATTTAACGCAGACCGATATTGCGCTTCCAGATTGGCTCGTGGATGTGTTCCTGGGATATGGAGATCCTGCTTCTGCGTCGTACGATAATTTGCCGAATAGGCCTGAAACGATCGATTTAAACGATACATTCATTAACTGGGGGCACTTGGTCTCGAGCTTCGAGAAGGAAGTGGTCTCAGCGGAAGGGACTTTAGAAACTGCACTTCCGCCATACGTACTAAGAGAAACGACTAAGATTGTTCCGTCCGAAGTACCGAAGAAGACCAGGGGCCGCAAGAAGAAGGTCGAAGAAAAGCCAGCCGAAACGAAAGAAGTACAGGTCATAGAAGTATCTACGTATCATGTTCCCAACATGGGACCGTATTTTGTGGACTCACGAAAAAGGAATATGATTCCATACACACCAGCGCAGGTCAAGGCCATATATTCCGGGACCAGCCCTGGTCTGACTGTCATAGTTGGGCCTCCCGGTACGGGGAAGACTGACGTTGCAACACAGATCATTAGCAATATCTATCACAACAACCCGAAACAGCGGACACTTGTTGTCACTCACAGTAATCAGGCATTAAACAGATTATTTGAGAAGATTATTGCGCTCGATATAGACGAGAGACATCTGCTACGACTGGGACACGGAGAGGACGATCTACGGACAGATACGTCGTATTCGAGATACGGACGAGTGGATAATGTGCTCGATCGACGCGAGGCTTTGCTCAAAGAAGTGACACGACTATCGGATTCCGTTGGTGGACAGGGTCCTCATGGAGAGTCGTGTGAAGCGGCTGGTTATTTTTACAAGGTGTTTGTAGTTCCGACGTGGCAGAAGTTCAAGTCCAAGGACTACTTTGCAGATGTGTCGTCATTGAGCCGAGAATTCCCGTTCCAGGCTTACTTTGCCAATGCACCGCAACCTCTCTTCAATCCACAAATCCATTCCTTGGAAGAGGCGATGGAGATTGCAGATGGATGCTTCCGACATTTAGAAAAAATTTTTACGGAATTAGACGATATTCGGCCGTTCGAGCTTTTACGAACGGCGAAGGATAGGGCCAATTATTTGTTAACTCGAGAGGCCAGGATAATTGCGTTGACGTCGACGCATGCTGCAATGCGAGTAAGTAGTTTCTTATCTGTAGAAAGCGGTTTCAAATCTAACTTTTTCAGCGCCGTGAGATTGTCTCGCTTGGATTCCGCTATGAGAACGTGATTGTCGAGGAGGCTGCCCAGTTAACAGAAGTCGACAGTTTTATTCCACTTGCACTTCAGTCTAGCGCATCTGGAGAGAATGCTCTTGAGCGTGTCGTCCTAATCGGCGATCACTTTCAGAATGCGCCAATCATTCAGAACCCAGCATTCCGATATTACGCCAATATGGAGCAGAGTCTCTTCTCGCGACTACTTCGTCTTAATGTTCCTAGCATCACCCTTGACGCTCAAGGTCGTGCTCGTCCTGAGATTGCGGAGTTGTATAGTTGGAGATACCAATCAGCTGGTAAAGATGGCCTCACTAACTTGCCGATCTGCTACGAGAATGAGGAATACAGGTTTGCGAACGCTGGTTTTAAGCACGTGTTCCAATTTATCAATGTGGACGGTTACAACGGCTTTGGCGAAACAGAGCCTTCCCCTCATTTCATTCAAAATTTGGGTGAAGCGGAGTACGCCGTTGCAATTTACATGTACATGCGTCTGCTTGGGTATCCCGCAGATAAGATTAGTATTCTGACTCCGTACGCAGGCCAGAAAGTCCTAGTTCAAAACATAGTTGCCGAGCGGTGCAAACGGAATCCAATATTCGGACTGCCAGCGACGGTTGCTACTGTGGATCAATACCAAGGTGAACAGAATGACTACATAATTCTGTCGCTGGTGAGAACAAAACGAGTAGGATATCTACGTGACATTCGGAGGTTGACAGTCGCGATGTCCAGAGCGAGATTAGGGTTGTACGTACTTGGTCGTAGGTATCTTCTCGAGTCTAGCCTCGATATCAAGCCCTTCCTGGAGAAGTTTGATACAAATCGAAGTGAAGGAGACAAGCTCGAATTATCGATTGGTGAGATGTTCCCATCAGGCCGAGCTAGCGGCGAGATTGACGAGTCCAAAGTTGTAGTTATGGAAGGTGTGGAGCATCTGGGCAAGTTTGTGTACGAAATGACGACCAGAAAAGTGGAGAAGATGCGCGAAGAGGGTTCATTGCCTGCTCCGGCTACTTTATCTCAGATCGCGGCGGCAGATCAAGCAGAAGAGGAAGATGTAGAAGATTTGGATATGGAGAACGAGGAAGAGGAAGAGGACATTGAGGATGACATGGATGACATGGATGAAGAAGAATAGCGCACAAGATTGTGCCATATGTGTAAAGTGTAATAATATGTACAATAGAGACTGTAACTATAGAGACTGTAACGTGTATTTGGCCTTTTGTTCAGATCTTGCGAGGCTTACGTGCAGGACTTCCGCAGGACTGACAAGCTGATTGTGTTCAGCGTCGCGCCGCACAAGTCGCCTTTCTTCGTAGACTTTTCGAATGTTTATAGCAGATAATCTAGGAGCATAAGAAATGCCAAAATGCCCTTGCAGGTGAATATAAGGGGTCCACCTAATTCGGATTTTGTACTCGGATATCCGGGTATAGATGCCACGTGGGTAAGGCCTCTCTCCTATGTAGTATATCACTACTATGACGCTGACTTCACAAGCCCCGCATAGCCGGAGTCGTCGAGATAAGGTCAGAGACTGCCGGCCAACCATTCAAGCTCAAATCTCTCAAACTGCAATTATACCGCACGGAAGAGATACAGTATACAAGTACACTGCGAACACAGAGGATCGAGCAGTCGTATTTGGTCGGCCAAGAACTAGCACTTTTCGAAGCACCACCGACAGTGCAAAACCAATTTTACGCCGCCGACTTGCCATTTGTGTATTCGTTGCCGCTCTCTAGAGAGTTTCCATTACCAGCCAGTATGCAGATTGCGAAGCAGGCGAAAATTACGTATAGATTAGATGCGCAGCTTAAAGAATCTGAAAACCAGACCAAATATGAGACCGCTGCGTACTGCCCCATCACGATAGTGCGATACGACAACATTCGAGTTTTCCAACAATATTTGCAAGGTAATTCGCTTATAAAAGAGTCGGATGATAAAGTGGTCTACGTTACACTACAGGTAGATTACACCTCATTTGGCCCAGGAGATATAATTCGTGTCGTCGCCGGTATAACTCCAAATCCCGATTGGACGCATAGGTCCAGCAAGGTCAAGCTACAACAGATCACAGTTAAACTGGAGGAGGAATTGAGGTTTAATACCACAAGTGATGGTACTATATCGAAAATGACTACAGTGCGAAGTCATAAGGTGCCCCTGGACAGTGCTAAGGTGGGCCCCCATGGTCAGTATCATGAGATCACGTTCTCTGTGCCGACCTCGGATCGATCTGCGAGGGATAGCTCCTACATTCCTAGCAGCGATGATGGAATTCCGAATTCGACCATCTCATCCTTTTCGACGGCATCTTCACTGCTCGTTGTAAATTATTACATATCATTGGCTGTCAAGATGTCCGGATGCAAGGACGTTGAGGTACGCATGCCAGTAACGATTACGCCGTTCAATAAGGACATATGCGCATCACTCACGGGGCCTATTAACAGTGGAATCGAAACCGCAAGGACAGTCACGGTACACAAACCTCAAGGTACCTTTATTTTGGCCAACGATCGCTCCGCGCTTCAGTCACTGGGATTCCTGAAGTTGAGCAACGGATATCAGCGAATCCAAATCGAATAGAAAATCATGTGATAGCAGATTATAAGTACATATACGATTGCGGTGTGATATTGACGGGGAAATTGTATCTATTAGGGTCTGGTTTGGCATCGGTTTGGTAGGAGTTTGACTTGGAAGCATTTTGATAATTAAAATTAGTAGATAAATGTATTTTAATGACACTATCTCAAAGTTGACTATACGCTATGAATGGCATAATGTTCATCCATAAAAACACGAAGGCTAGTCCTTAGCATCTATATTACAAATACCATAAACATATCACAGTGGGACACCCAAACTTCCTAATACATGGACAGCATGAACTAAAATATTCGAACGAGATAGTTCAATCTATCTCCAAGTACCAGCAACTTGCTCACCAGCTCCCATAGCTACAAATTCCATAGCCGTCTCACCACCACTTCTGAATTCACATCGTTCTAGCACGCCTGCGAAACATTCCCAAGGGTCCCTACCTCCACCCCAGACCAGAACTTCATTTTTGAACTGCTCACCGGCTTCACGTGAAATCGCACCTCCTTCCTTGCCGGAGTGGAATACTCTATCCCACACTAAGGACGCAATCGCTCTATCTAATAAATACGCATAGTAAACGGCGCCATAGCCGACTAAATGACCAAACATACCCTGCCACTTCGTGTCTTGGACAACAGGGAAGAGGGAATATTGATGCTCAACGGCGCAGTAGATTGCGGATGAATCAATCCCACCTGAAGAAATGGACGACGGAGTAATAGAATGCAGAGCGTGATCTAATAACGACATTTCAATCTGAGTGTAAGTGTCATTGTATCTAAACGCTGCGCGCTGAGCCAAGCTCGCTTCGATTAACTGCGGAGGTACCGGTTTGTCAGTTTCATAATGACGCGCGAATAGGGCAAGTACGTCGGGGTTCGACGCAAAATGTTCCATTAGAACCGAAGGCAGTTCGACAAAATCCGTTGCACATCTGGTACCAGAGATATTATGCATGGCCGTCCGTCCCAGCATGGAATGCATTGCATGGCCCATCTCATGAAACAGGGTCTCCACCTCACCAAACGACAGTAGCGTAGGACCGTGCTCGTTCTTGGACACGAAGTCGCACACTAGGCCTATTGTTGGAACTTGATATACTAGACCTCCCGTGACCAGCGTGGGTATATCTCTATTCCCGGGGTCAAGTCCGTCGTGAAACTCGTCACTAAATATTTCGCGCGAGCACCGAATTGTATAATGCGCTGGCGAACGCGGCTTTCCGTGACGCGCAAATAAATCACAGTACATGACACCCACTCGCTGCTCACCAAATGTACTCCCGTTATCAGACATTACGTCTAACTTGCGAACGTCTTCGTGCCAGATTTCCCCAGGCGCAGTCTCCCGAGGAACGAATCTGATGCCATACAGCCTTGTAAACAATCGAGACAGTCCTTGCATGACTATGCCGAGAGAGAAGTACGAGTTCAAAAAACCGTATGATTTAACCCTTGGTTTAGTCAAATCCGTATATTGAGACATATAGTAATCTCGATCCCATGCATTAAACTCGTCCTTGCCCGAATCAGATTTTTTCTTCAGGATCTTCAGCAAATCGATTTCTTGTTGCGCACCAGGACGTGTCTTGAATGCCAAATGATCGAGGAAATTCTTGACAGCTTCTGGTGTTCTAGCCATTTTGTCGGCCAATTGATATTGCGCGTAGGAACTTGATCCCATCATATTAGCGAGACGCATACGCGCCGTGAGCAGGTTTTCTAAAGTCTCCACTTGTCTTGCATTTGAGCGCCGTCCTTCAATGTATAGTTGTTTTCGAACTTCTGAGGACTTCACGCTCAAGGCAGCCATACGAGCTATCGGTCCAGTTGTCGGCATTGTCACCTTCTGGACCGCTGCTAGAGCATCTTTGGACGGTCCATCTGATCTTCGCCGTGCAAAAGATGGTGACCGCTTAAGATACTGGAAAACCGACGAATCGTTCTTAGCTGCCGTTGCACGTCGTAGCTCAGAGACGGCCATTGGGTCAAGACCATATAAATCTTTTATATCAATTTCTACACTATTGCGCTCGGGAGCGATGCCAGTCATGAAGTCTCTGGACAAGGACGATATATCATGTTGCAGACTCATCACCTCATCTCGCACGGTCTTGTCCAGCCCGGCTCCTGATTTCTCAAAATCGTATAACAGTAATTGTGCAACGATATTCTCCTCCTTGGACAACGACGATGCGACAGACGGCGTATCCATTACTCGTCTCAAAACATCGTAGAGTCCACTGCTCGAGTTTAATTCGATCATGTAGCTCATCATATAGCTATGCGCGTATTCCGCAGCTGCAATGTATTCCGGATCAGGATGCACCGTGCGTATAAATTCTGCGAGATCGATCACACGACATAGCATGTCCGACAGCCGATCGAAGAGACGTATTGCACCTCGAAGGCTCTGTTCCGTAGAGCCTTTTAGAGACAATATCCTGTTCGTGACTTTCCGTGCTGAAATGAGAGTATCGTTCGCAAACTGGACAAGGCTTTCGGCCGATTGCAGCTTGGAATTCATAAGCAAGCCAGGTGATCCTGCAGTCGCACCACTCGGACTCAAAATCTCATGAGCGGATATAGGCGTGTCGAATACGGTGCGAAGAATCTTATCATCCGCTTCGACTGATCCGCCTATTACTGTGGGAAATTCCGACAGCTGGGAGGTTGGATCGAGACGTCGTGATCTCGATTCGTGTGTAGTGCTTGTAACCGTCCGTACCTCCCTTCTACCCAGAAGGTGAATACTGTGTAAGGGACATGAACGACTTATAAAATGAATTGGACTATTAATTCGCTTGTTTGCTAGTCGCGAGACCAGGCGACAGTTTACCATTGGATCTACACATCGGTTAGCAAAGATCGGACTGCAATCCCACAGTAGAAACTCGTACTAATAGAAAAAAGCACAATGATTCTCACTAAACGTAACTCAAGTCGCGACGGAAAGCCAGATCCTTTTCTGTACCGCTATAACAAAAGTAGAGCCCACAGTATGTATGTCTAGATCGATACCAAACAGGGTCGATGACAAACGCCGATGACAGTTGAGTTATTATCAAGATAACTAGATTGCCCAACTTATGTTTAGAGAGTATACTTAAGCTATTCGCGACAATAAATGACCTGGTGTCCTAATAATTTGTTCTGCTTCACCTCGGAGTCGGAACCTCGGAGAGTCCGCGGCTGAAGTCTGACCTGGGCCAATCAGCGCTGACCCGGAGTTTACGTGGACCTCCAATTTCTTGGAGCTAATTGGAAAGTTATCGCCAAAATGCACCTAGACACGTCCATTTATTTATATATAGATATTGCATTATAGATCAGTCAATCTACTCTACCATATGTCCGCTATATAGTATATAATGCCCGTTCCGAAATGTAGAAACCCATATGCCCCGCCTAACACAAACTTCACAGCATTTTTCAAAACCAATACCTCTAGCAGTAACAAAAACACAAAACTTAGTGTAGCTCTACCAAACACAAAATGGCAATAATAAATCACAAATATGCCGTCGCGTTCCTTCAAATATTCACCAGAATTATTGTTTTACTTAAAATATTATAACATAAGCACGTCATGCGTAATTTTCATATATAATATGAAATGATTGTATTAGTTCGTTCGTTCCAGTCGTTGAAATCATTCAAGTTGATCGTTGCCCTTCGTTCTTGCCCTTCGTTCCGAGTCGTCACCGAGAAAACAGTATCACCTGTTGAGGCTGAAAACAATCGGTAGGTGGAGCAAGTAGTCAAAAAGTATACATGTAATCCGTAATGAGTTATCCAATTTAAATCCAACAAAACCCAAAAGAAAATCAAATCCAAACTGCTCTGTGAATTCATAATTCGTCACATATTAATGCCAAAAATGGTATTAAGCCTGAGGGGCACGCAGGGAATGTCCGTACAATGCAGACGCAGAAGATATGTTGCCGTTCGACGTCGAAGGGTAAAGCGCGTTTATTCGCGCCGTTGACCGAATGTCAGCAAATGACTTTGCACCACGGAGTAATCTGCTGTCGACATTGCTTGCTGCGTACTCCTCTGGAATTCCAATATTACGATTGACGTACATGAGCATCGATTGTGAATGCGGCTGTGGCCGTCGCGACACCACAACTTCTCGCATATCACCTTCTCCTCGGGAGAGGTGTACCAATCCCATAGTGTGTGCGAGCAAGTGCACGTTTCGTCTTTGCAATGGCGTTAGAGTGCCGCGAAACACTAACTCTTCTCTCGACAAGTCATCTCTGAACAACAGGATCTCGGAATAGAAATTAAGAGTTTCAGGATCATTCAAATCCAGGTCCATTCTAGCGTTGACCGATGTGGGCGATGTGTCTTCGCCACCACTTGTACCATTGACCATTGTAACCTTGGGAAGCTGTGCGTAACTGCTTCGATGTTGTTCTTCAAGCTGACCTCTTTTGCCACGCTTCTCTCGCTCAATTCGTTCGCGATCAGCAGCGGGTAGCATCTTCTTGTACTCCACTCGCAATTTACGGCCAGCAATATCGTGTCCATTAAGCGCCTGAATGACAGATGCTGTATCCTCAGAAGTAGCAAAATTTGCAAATGCAAGACCCCTGAATACTCCATTGTCAAAATGATAGTTGAAAGCGTAAGGAAGCGTCAAACCAAGATTCAGCATTAGCTCCATGAGTTGCTCTTTCTTTACTGCAAAAGGGATGTTTTTGATCACAATTGCAGTCGGGATAAGCTCGTCCTCTTGCTCCTGCTGCTGGGGCTGTGATAATTGCGGTCCCTGCTGCGAAGACGTAGAGCTGAAAGACAACTGGGAGATCCGTGACTGCAGACGGGTTTGAGGCGAAGAAGAATATATGGCATTGCCGCTCTCGGAGATCACTGTTTCAGATTTGGACGGGGAGTATCCATTTGATGAAGGTGATGTGGAGTACGGAGCTGTATTCAAAAACTGCATGCGTGGCTGCGGGAGGTATTCTTGCTGCTGGGGGTGTGTTTGGATTGATTCGAACCACTGAACATGTTAGCTCACCGGGTTACGCCAGACAAAGAATTCCCATAAAACTCACAGATCGCGGTCTGGATGTCTGATTCATTGATTTCCAAACATACTCCGAAGATGTCTGACGATATAACTGATGATGCCCACGAGCCATATTGCTCGAATCGTATCGAGAGCCGTCCAATCGCGAATCCAAGTACGGTCCGCTTCCACCGTCGAATGAGTCAAACTGTTGGGACTTCCGATGGTGAAGATGTGATTGCACTGGCAGCGGGCCGTTGGCAACGTTTAACCCAGACATGCCATTCGACAGATTGCCGACATCAATGGCGGAGCCGTTCTGTGTCTGTGAATTGTTGAATGCTTCGAAATAACGGGATTGCGCTCGTCGGAGAGCCGGGGCCTGTCTGCTGGCCGATTGTTGATTCATGAGCTGCGAGTTCTGATGCGTTGGCGACTGCGAATGACCGGAAATCTGATCAGATTCGTATTGCGGCAAATATATGGAATGCCTCTGCTGGACCTGAGACTGTGACGACTGAGTCGTCGCGTCTGCTCGGATGAGATCGGGAATCGCGATCCCACCAAGCGTTAGTGACGTCGCGTTCGTCGACGACGTTGACGACGATGCAGACGATGTCGAAGAAGTGCAAGGGAACGGGAGTGAAGTGTCGCGCAAAAGATCTCGAAGCAGTGTGGTTGATTCCATAGCCCTTGCAAGGTCAAAGGCTTCGATTATCTCAGACTATTTCTCGATCGACCAAGTGCGCGAATAACGAGCGGCGTCAAGAAGATAACCAGAAATTTGAGCTAATGGGCCGACTACATACGCTGAAATGCCAATGGACAGTTAATAGCAGGGTTGTGGGCTAGAGGGAAAGCAAACAGTGATAACGGCAGCACGAGAAAAGGGGCCAAGCTACAGACTAGGCTAAGGGCAGAAAGGCACGCCAGGGCTCTACACACCTCGTGCCCTCTAAAATTGCTATGCGATGATGAATGGTCACGTGCGGCTCGCGCTCACAATATTTTGATGACATCGACAAACAGACATCATCTATTACGCGTGCTAGTCGTCTTCTTTTAAGCAATCGCTGGACTGAATCATAAGTCAATCTGGAAGTGACGTCGATGAAAAGCGCATTCGTCTGCGTTGCAGCGATTTAAATGCCTTTGCTGATAACATTTGCAAAATTACAAAATGAAAATTAGTTTTTACATCATTTTATCATGCTCGTAGTCGACATCCTTTCCATATCTATTCCATCATATTGTATTATCTATTCTTGTGGACGAGGCCCCGGTCACAGTGCGATGCTAGGAGTAGGTTAGCCATTACCGAAGGGTCTATCCTCACGATTCCAATAAATGCTACTAAAGATTGTAGCCATATACATCCATACATTGTGTTGTATGCCGAATTGAAATCGCTCAGGCATGTTCTCTAACTATAGATCATCTTATCTATACAAATCCAAAACTCTTTCTGAGAACCTCACCGAATCGTTCAACAGCTAATGCCATCTCCTCGGCACTCACAGACGCGAATGTCGCGCGGAAGAACACATCGCGGGCTTCAGGGTTGACTTTGAACCACGCCCCAGGCAGAATCAGGACTTTGTTGTCGATGCCAGCTTCGAAAAGTTCCATTTCAACTGCTTCTATGCCATTGTCTTTGCGAGGATGTTTGGTGTGGTCGACTTGGAGCCATACAAACATGCCACTATCTCAACATTAATAACGTAAAAGTATGGACCCGTATTCAGTACTTACGCGCTAGGAACAACCCATTCGCAAACTTCGCGGGGTAAATACTTGTCCATGGCAACCAAAAGCGCGTTTCGCCGACTGGTATATTCGGCTCTCAAATTCACCAACCAGTCTAGAAATCCATCCTGGCCCCACGCCTCGCCCAACATGCCATGCAGGACAGCCATAGATACGCCTGATGGGAATTGTAAGCCGACCTCGTTATGACGGAGTACGCGTTCAATGAATCGGTCGCTGCCAGTAATCCAACCACATCGCAGTCCTGGTGCGGCGATCTTGGAAAAGGAATCGAGTCTCAGAACTCGACCTTGTGTGTCTATACTGAGCACCGATGGAATTAACGTCGAGAGAAACTCGTCGTTGGTCTTGGGAACATTGACGACGGTTGGATCAGCACCGGGGACATAGTCCGACATTTGGAGAAAGTAATATGGATCATCTTCGATAATAATAAGATCGTACGTTACGCATATGTCGTAGATCTCTTTCCTCCGTTGCACACTCATGGTTGCGCCGGTAGGGTTTTGGCCTGTAGGAACGACGTACAGGACACCGGGTCTCTTACCACCTCGAGCCGTTTCGTCCCATGATTCGAGAAGTTGACGTACTGAATCGGATTTCATGCCTTCCTTGTCCATTTCGATGCCGATCATTTTCGCTCGGAGAGGCTTGAGCGCTTCCGCAGTTTCCGGGAATGCAAATTCTTCTAGGATTATGTAGTCACCGGGATTAATGAGCATCCGGAAAACGGTTTCCATGGCATGAGTGTTTCCTCCGGACATGATGCAATCCCAATCTCTATACTGAGGATTATGAACAACCTGCCGCCATATCAGCTCTCCGCAGGTCTTTTCAAGCGACTAAAAGTGCGGCGCACAAGGCTCAAATCATACCTCTGTATGCTTTTTCAAGAACTTCAACAATTGCTTCGCACCAGTACCTTGCTCATACTGTAGCGCTCGGGATAAATCATATTCAGATTGTCCTTTAAGGTTACTATCTTTTTCCTTCAGTAGATCACGGTGCGCATGCAGCAGACCATTATTTTTCCACAATCCATTTCTGGCAGACTCGTGCTTCGCTGTCGGCACCGTAACAGTGATCTTCTCAATCGGGAACAAAGATGGCGAAGGTAATCCCGCGGCAAGTGATAATAGCTCTGGATCACGCGCAAGATACGAGCTGGATACTTTAAGCAAGGATTTCTGTCGGATCCTGGATTCTATGGAGAGATGGTGTAAAAGATCGAGCGACTCGGGCTTGAACTCTGTGTGCGACTCAATTGCGGCTTCCACCGGCTTGATCGCGACCGGCGACGAGTCCGAAATCTCAGGAGCTTCCATGTCGGCTTTGTGCGGAGGAGGAACCATTTGGACAATGCTATTAATTGTGGGCTGCTGATGGGGATAATTTTCCACGAGGAAGTCGCGCGCTCTAGAGCCTTGGGCAATTAGATCCCGTATTAAGAGTCACAGGGGTTCACTGATTCTTACTCACTGCGTTAACACATGAAACCCCTGCGTTCATTTGCTATGATGAAATTTAAAGTTGCAGAGGTCTCACAAACAGGAGATAACGTTAACCAACTGAGTTTAATTGTCGGTGCTTATCTTGGGTTGATTATGTGCGCCAGTTATGGCGTAAATAGCTGTCCCTCAGCAACCCGGTTCTAAGCACCAGTAGGTCCAATTCAAAACATTCTAACCTGTCTAGTCGAAATTTTCCCTCTATAAGTTGATGTCATGATAAATTTTCTAAAAATATATATTTCTCGACTTAAAAAAAATATCTCGCGAATATAATATCCCATCTACATTCCAATTCAGTATATCGGAAATAATATCTTTTAATTGCTAATCACATGTATACCATCCTCAACAATCCAAAAACTGTCACATTCACAATGTCGATTCTGTCAGTTAAACATTCAATCACTCAATTAGTTGATCAGTTAATCGATCACAAGAAACAATCAACTTTGTCCCCAGAAGAAGAAAATCAATCAGTCACTTCTTAGGAAGCTGACGAGTGCGCACGTTCACCAACTCGATATTCTCCTTATTCTGATCGGCAAGCTTGGGCACCTCTTCCGATCCCACTCCCACAATATATCCACCATCAGACGAACTGGGGCTCGACGACAAGGTACTAATATCTGACACCGAACCTGCAGTCGCTCCGTGTTCGATCGCATGCAAGACCTCTGGTGTTAGCGTCAACTTGCCAGACCACAAGCCCGTGCGACGCTTGACTGCTTTCCAACTCTCCACGACAACTACGTAGATGACGCAAGCGCCGGCAACGACGCCCCATTCCCAGCTAAGGCCGAGATGCTTGAATACGTCTTTGTTGACAACCGGGATATAGATGACCGGGAACGTGCCGAGGAAGCCACCGATGACGGCCCAAAATAAGAACTTGTTGTAGTACAAAGCTGGAAAGACGGAAAACGTTCCCGGATAACGGATCGGGTCTAGGTTGAAGAGCGAACGGCCGAAATGTTTGACTTCCCAAGCAGTCAGCAGAAGCAGGAAGGAAAGTACGGCAAATGAGGCGGCGCGAGCATGGAAGACCGGTCCACATGTGTCGTTGAATCCATGATTACAGTCTTCGCCGAGATCACCGCCGTTACCAACAAATATTACGATAACAAAGGAGGCTAAACAAAGGATGCCCATTGTGGTGCCATAGATCATTTTATCAGTAATAACCTCCCAGGTGAACACGCCGACTTTCAGATCACGTGGAGGGCGGTGCATGATATCAGGCTGAGCTTCCTCCATACCAAGACCCATCGCAAGGAAGGAAGAAGTGACCATATTTGCCCAGAGAATCTCCAGAGGGGAAAGCGGGAATACTGAGACGCCAGTGTCATCTTTGAATGCCAATCCGCAAAGTAACAAGATTACTTGCGAGATGTTTGAAATCAACAAATGAACCAAAAATTTCTGAATATTATCAAAGAGACGACGGCCTTCTTCTATTGCGCGGATAATACTGGCAAAATCATCGTCGGTCAACACTATGTCACTAGATTCTTTTGCGACGTCCGAGCCATTGAGACCCATTGCAATACCGACGTCTGCGCGTTTCAGAGCTGGAGAGTCATTGACGCCGTCACCGGTCATGACGCAGAACGCTTTGCGCCTGTGGAGAGCTTCAACCATACGGACCTTTGTGGTCGGCGTGCAACGCGCGATAACGAGAGGAAGTTCGGGCAGACCGTCGACTTCAGCATCTGACATGGCATCAAAATCAGCTGCAACCATAAGCGCGTGAGATTGTGAGGCCAGTGACATTGTGTCAGACAGTATACCAGTCTCGTACGCAATAGCGCGCGCAGTTCCGGGATGATCACCGGTCAACATGTGAACCCTGATGCCGGCCATTTTGGACCTTAAGACAGCTCCACGTGTCTCGAGACGAGGAGGATCGTACAGTCCTGCAAGGCCAAGAAATTTAAGATCAGATTCGACTGATTCTCTCCTGTTCACATCGATATCATGTTCCGGAAGTAGGAGTTTATAGGCGACGCAGAGAACACGAAGACCATCTTGAGCCATCGAAGTAATACGATCCCTCACCTCGTCGGGAGTATAGCTGGAAGCATCAAGCGAATTCGACAGAGCTTCGAAAGCACCCTTGCTGAACACAATGCGCTTGCCGGATGGAGACTCATAAATAACGCTCATGCGTTTGATCGAAGAATCGAAAGGATGCTCTGCTACCAATTTCCAGCCCCGCTCGTGGAGCTCTTCCCGGCCGCTGTCGAAGCGCATAGCGAAAACTTGCAAACTGATGTCAGTGGGTTCACCGTAGCCAATCCATTCCAAAGCCTCTGTCTGTGCTAACTCTGTGTTCAAGCGGTTGCCGGAAAGGTGATCGCCAGATTTCTCAACGGTAGAGGATACATCTGACGATTTACACTCGACTTTGGCAAGATTGCAGAGTGCGATAGTGTTCAAAAACATGACGAGAGAGTCAACGCTGCCGCGGTTGATTACATCAGCCGGACTTACGCGGTGACCGCCGATTTCGAGATAGCCAGACTGTGGAGAGAATGAATTTGTCGTACCGCTAACTGAGATTGTCTGGTTGTCACCCAGGTCTGGAATCCACACGTGACGAGTGATCATTTTACCTTGAGTGAGAGTACCAGTCTTGTCGGAACAGATATCAGTGACACCACCTAAGGCTTCGAGGGCCTGCATCTTCCGAACCAGTACGTGCCCATTGGCCATCGCCTTAGTAGCGACAGATAGTGTGATGGTCAACACCGCAATAAGCGATTCGGGAATTACCGCGACAGCAACGCAAATACCATATATAAGTACGTCATTATCAACCATCCACTTGAATACTATTAGTTAAAATCCATCACCACAATCAGCATGAAAGGGACTTACTCGGCTTGCGCTGAAGACGATAATGGCCAATATCAAGGCAATAGCGAATAGAAGGATCGCAAACTTTGAGAGCTTGACTTGGAGAGGTGTACCGATAAGACCAAGTGAGTTCTTCAACGAGTACTTGAACTTATTCCAGTGCTGTCTGTAAGACCTCGAGTTCGTCAAAGACACGGAAGACACCGAGCTGCTGTCGTCGCTAGTGGCAACCTTGGTTGACCCTTCATTGGCTTTCAGCATTTTGGCAATCCGTCCCACCTCGGTACGCATTCCAGTGCCGACAACGATGCCAGCACCGCGACCTTTGGTAACGGTAGAGGAAGAGTAACAAATGTTTGTACGGTCGCCGATGGGGATTGCAGGGTCATCGAAGGTTAGTGCAGGAGTCTTTGCCACTGCCAAGGATTCACCGGTAAGAAGGGCTTCATCGCACTCTATGTTCATACCGTCGAAGATTCTTTACAATGTTAGATACAGAGTTCGCAACGAAGTAAGGGAGAGAGCCAACACATATTAGCTTACCTTAAGTCAGCGGGGACAACATCACCGACTTTGATCTTGACGATATCACCGACAACAATGTCCTGTGACGACACCTTTACGAGTTGACCGTCACGGATGACCGTTGCGACTGGAGCGGAAAGTGACAACAAAGACTGCATGGTCTTATCGGCTTTATAGTCCTGGACGAAACCAATGACAATATTGAGCGAGATGACGGCAGTAATGACGCCGCCCTCAATCCAGTCTTTGGTACCGTATGAGAGTGACATAGCGAGGATTAAAACCAAAGTCAGGGAATTAGACACCTGTCTCACGAGTATGCTGAGTACGGAGACACCACCATCGCTTTCGAGGATGTTCTTGCCGTCGGTTTCAAGACGAGTAGTAGCAGCCGAGGCAGTGAGACCTTTCTCGAGGTCAGACTGGAACAAGCAAGCCAAGACTTCTGGCTGGACGGTGTGAGGAGGCGCGCTCGAAGCATGGTGTGACGTATGGTGATGATGGTGATAATGATGGTTTTTATTTGCCGTCGAGGGAGGCGGCGGAGGCTTGTCTATAGCTTCAGATTCTTGAGTGGACTGAGTAAAGCCACATATACCAGACGAAGATTCAGATGGATCATTCGCTTCGGAAGAGGACGATACGTCGACCATTCAATTAAACGCAGAGAGCGAGTACTTGGAAGGGAAGTGACCTAAGTAGAAAGGAGCTTTCGTTCGTTTAGAGACCACCTAGAAAGGAAGAACTGCCAGGTAAGGGTCGAGATTAGAAATGCAACAGCTGAGCAACGCGGGGACGAAGCAGTTTTAAGATCACCGGCAAGGGTCAATTGTGATTATGCGCCGAGCCATTCCTGATGTAGTAAGGCTCGACTGCGCCGCACAACCCTCTTGCCCTGACCCTCCTGCCACATTCGTTTTGCCGATCATGTGCGCTCCCAAAAACTCAATATTCTCTAATTTTTGCCTACAAGCTAATCAGCTTCGGTGATGCTGAAGTGCTGTGGAAATTAATGGGACAGCTGCTGCCTACTATAAAATGGCACAAGACGCTGGCAGGCTCCGTGCTTGAAATAGGCGGTGTAGATTTTAGCACACGACTTCCATTGATCATTTAGGTGTGATACACTAACAGAGATCTATGACTCGTGAGTTGTGATTATTCTCGGAAATTCCTATGTTAATTCCGCCATCACACATGACCGTGGCGCATCATGCTAGTTAGAGAGAATCCGAGCATGTTTGGTCACGAAAGCACCATCTGTATAATGTAGCATTTCTTTGATATATTAGCATAAACTTACAAACAACGAGTGGCAAATACGGGAATGAAAATATAGGAAAAGTTGTTTCACGAGCTCATCACTTGAGTACTGCAACCCAAACCTTTTCAAAGAATGAATTTCCAGTGCTACGATTTTGAGCTGTGGTCCCATGCAACTTAAACTCTGTTTAAGTATATTCCAATGCCGGGGGACACGCATGTCAACCACAATCTTATCGACGCGTTGGTACTGACGTCATCATCACCAGATCATTTATCCACAAGCAAGCCGATCTGCTGGAAGAAATTCGGAAATCACAGTTGTCCGACACTGTACAACAATTATCCGCCAACTACTACGGGAAGATTTTAGCTCGTTAAGAGTCATCGAAACCAATTAATTAAAGTCAGGGTAATCTCGAACGTATTGTATGTAATATGAGTATGATACCAACTTGAACTCATACAAGTAACGGCCCGAAACAAACCTTAATTTGCTTTGTAAGCTACTTTTCTTTTTATCAGATTGACCGGATAAGGGGCCATTGTAGAAGTTCAAAATGTCGAATGGCATCCCATTGTTCGCGACACGACACAATTTAGCTACTCCGAATCGTAGCAGATCAGTCGCGAATCAAGATTTCAGAAGGTGGGAATGGCATCAACGATGTAGCCCACGTTGGCCAGAATATAGGACCATGCTGTAAGCAATCTCGACCCGCTTGGGGCCAACTCTCTGCAGCGGTAATCCGACAAGTCCGCGTGTGTGTGTTGCATGTATGGATGCTTACATCGTGCAATTCGGAATCCGACACTAATATAATTCACTTGCCCTTGGTTGAATGCGAGTAAGTGGCTTTGATGATTCTAGTTTAAGCCAAGGATGCACGATTCCGATGATAACAATCCAATCGATCACAACATCGGGCCGGCGACTTCTGCACTCGGCTCTGGCCCTGTGAGAGACTTTCTCTGGTGGCTCGCTGAATGAGCAAATCGCATTTGCCAAGGCCCGGTCTAGCTGTGGCCCTTACCCCCCCGAATCAACCACAGAAAGTAGGTACTTGGTTTGCGCTGAATGTCGAAAAGTATCAAAGCCTGGAAGCAACTATATCTATGCGGACCTTGTTAGTTTGCACAATCATTCTAATGGGAACTGATCTGAGAATCATAATAAATAATTTTATTTCTATTTTCGGTCTATCAAGTACAATCTAATAAACTCAGCATAAGCGATAACAGGTGATAACAGTTCAATACCAGCAGTAGTAAAACGTCTTGCCAAGACCAATCACAGAAGAAATATCAGCTTTTACGCAGGCTCCAGAACACAACAGTTTGCCGACGGTGCGAAAAAAAACCAGACCTACAACGCCAAACTAATAGTCCACTCATACAGCTTTATCATTGATATCTGTCTTTGGGCAGCCATTAATGGCCATGAGATGATAGCAATTATAAACACACACCCCCGTAGATTTATCGATCTCTATTGATCAACAATTCCAGCCGCTCTTTTCAGCCAGACCGGAATTCTCGTTAGTGTCGCTTATAACACGCACTTCAGCAAATTCATTGAAACGAACATGCAGTCCTTTACGACGACACGCGCTTCTGTGACTTTTGCAAGAGCTTTTCCGAGGCGCAGATACTGTCGAGCTTGTAGACGGCAACCTGTCACTTCGAGTTGGAGAAAAGCATCGCCTCGCATCTCTCCCCTGAGAATTATCATACTCAACTGGATGCGAAGATTCCGGTCTGTACTTTCGACGAGTCTGTAGAACATCTTCATCCACGATTGCATCAAGCATCTCCATAATATCTCGTGCGACTTTAGCATTCAAATCATTTGATATACTGCCGTGAGTGGTCTCCACATATTCGCCGCCTTGGTTTGCTATTGATGGTAACTGCCCACGCTCATTGCTGTCAGAATATGCTGTCGGTAATAAATGGTTGTCCTTCTTTAAATAGTCGAAGTCATCGCTAAGAAACTGAAATGGGTCAATTGACAATACACTTCGTTGTCGTCGATGCTGTCGACGACTGTTGTCCTTCATATGACCTCTGGCTGTCCGATTTTCTTGATTACTACGATCATCGAAATCATCTAATGCATTGACCTGCCAATGCGCTGTAGGTTGAAAATTGATGTAGTCTGGGCGACGAGGCTGTAGTGATTTCTGGTCATCAATAGTATCTGAAGGGTTATCTTCGTCGTCAAATGGATCACAGAACCCTGGCTTCAGGTTACTGCGTAAAAATTCAGTAGATTCATCCATCTCAGCTTGGTATTGCCAGTCACATTGAACTTGTCCAGGAACTGTAATCTTCTCTTCATTCACATCTCCATGCTGTACAGAAGTCTTGGAGCCGTAGCTCAAAGAGTCCAGAGGTGTCATACCCAGTGGCAACAGAGTCGACATGATAATGAGGGATTCATCAATCGACTTTGAGGAGTCGTCATAGCTCGCATCCTGTCCATCCGCTCCAGCAATATTGCATTCGTCGATGTTGAAATTCGCTCCGTCATCTCGATATTCCAAACTACGATCCACTTTATGACTCTCAAGACTATCATCCTCTACGTCCTCCCAGGCGGAATCGTCCTCTTCTTCTTGGATGACAACCGTACCACTCGGAGCCATAGTCTGAATTTGAATTCTCATTACAGCTTCCATAGCCTCTAATCTCATGAGTCTCACGTCTAGATTTCTGTACTCGGACATTAATTGCCATCTATCTGTTATCTTAATTCCAGGCGGTGAAAGTTGCTCAGACAGTATAGTCACAGCCTCCATGAGAACCGGGGACTCGTACTTCTTCTTGGGAGACTTAGGCGATGGTGTAGTCAGCTCGTACTTTGGCGGATCGCCGTCCCGCGGAGCATGACTCACCGGCCACAGATGAGTTGGCGGCGATGGCGTTCGCGGAGGTACCTGTTCAGGCTCCAGCGGTAACTGTGGGGCATAATTTAGCACTGAATTTGATTAGCGTCAGCCTAGAAAGTATTTGCAGTATCATACTTCTTTCAGCTCCGGGGGATCGTACATCGCCCTGATCCCCCGGTGTAGTCTCATCAATCTTGGAAATATCTGCTCGTTGTGTAAACCCGGATGGAACGACGCCCTCCTGCGATTCGCAATGATTTTCCAAATCTTGAGAATAAACCTTGTTAGCATCAAGTAGTGCTAAAAGATCTCCTCGAGTGGTTGCTTTCTCATTTTGCAATTTCGTGCCTACTTGTGCACTCTTTTTCCGATCTGCTTGGGAACTGGCTGTCGTCGTGGCGGCATTAGCAGGCGACTTCTTCTCCTCACGGACCGTGCCGGAGTTATACAATAAATCTCTCAAATAATTCATCGCTTTGATACTTCTGTATCAGGCTTAAATTTGCTGAGAGTTAACACACACTGGTGTTCGTTTGGTCCTCAGTTGCCTAAAATGACTAGGTCTGCTGTTCGCTTGAGATAGTCAACAAATATAAACGTTATTTAAGGGTTACGTAGCACACTCCACCTTCAACGGAGATTCGGAACACACGGACATTAGCCCTAACTTCCAGGCTTATAAAAGTTCAATTTGCGATCACTCGATATTCTCGAGTCTTGTTTAGTTTGGCAGGCCAGCATGAATCAATTGAGGAGAGATATACAATCCGGGCCATTGTTTCAGAATTAGATCTAGAGGAGAGATACATAATTATATTTGGTAGCAATTAAACAGAATAAATGTTCCGATCATGGAGGATACGGTGTGGCTTTGGTTCGGTTAGCGGCTTTGTTTTCAGAAACCCTTCAGCAGGAAATCTCGGGGGCCCGATATTGTCATTTACTTCAAGACGATCATCTTCGCACACAAGCGGCAGTTGGGACGCTCACATGGACTTGGCTTTTGTAGAGAAATGTCCTTCCCCCGAGTTCGACACTGGTTGTACTTATTGCCGGCCGGAGTTCCCTGCGGACAAACCAGTCAAGATAGGCGCTGCTTTACATGGGACCGCACCGTTAATAAAGAAGCATTTGCTTGTTTCATCTGGCTATTCCGGTAATTTGTGTGCTATACTTGCGTGACAGCACATGATGGTTGCTAAACTCAAGTAGAGTGGCCAAGTAGGACGGAATTCGAGCACAATTCATTCCAGGCCAAGTTGCGAGAATTGCAGCAACAAGGCGTAAGACGGGACGTGAGTTGCCGATCGGCATAGTTGTTGACGTTTTGCAGTACTTATGCGTCAATTATAGCCAGATTTTAATTTCATGATTACAAGCACAGCTCTCTCACCAGCGAATCCACCTGAAGACCAGTCATGGTCATTATATATGTATCCAGACGGTCTATATTTTCCTCGTATTCCATACTCGAAAGGGGAAGCTTTTATTAAAAGATACTTGATACCCAGCCGCTCACATGAGGGCGAGGGTGTAGAGAATGAGATCGATTTTTTTCGGGAAGAATCGCCCATCGTTGCGATTTGTGCACATACTGCGCGCGATGCTCGGTAAGCTATCCACTAAGGTCGATGGCCCTAGCTATTTCGCTAACAACTTTTATCACCAGATGCGGAATTGTGGGTCCGATGTTGCAAGCCGAGTTTGAACAAGTCCTGGGCAGTAAAGGCCTGCTTTATGATCCACGGACGAAAAAAGGAATCCGTAGTACGTTGGTGTCGCACGTAGGAGGGCATGCCTATGCCGGGAATATTATATACTTCCGGGGTGACGGGTCGTCTATTTGGTAAGTTGAAAATTTATTGGTTCGATATATGCGGATTACTTATGTAGTAATAGGTATGGCCATGTAAATCCTGAACATGTGCAGGGTATTGTGAAGGAAACTATCGAAGGTGGACGAGTCATTCGGGAGCTATATCGCGGAGGACTTATGGTAAATCCTGAAAGATTATAGGAGTTACTTGCTGCAAGTTGTTTTGATTGCATGGATTGATTACACTGTAAATAGACTTTGAATGACTCCCATTTCATTCCGTATATCGGCTTAGCTGATATTGATAAATAGTCATAAGTTGTTGATATATGAATGCATTCAGTATATGTCCAGCTATTCCAATGATACCGCTTTAGTGAATGTCGAGATTTGTAATTGTACGTTAATGAAATGGCTAACCTTATACCAAATAACAATTAGTCTTTATGATTGTGATATATTTATGATGCCGCATGGTACCACTATATAGTTAGTATTATGTAAGATTATAATGGGATATAATAGTAAGCTATAAGGACATCAACGCGGCCCGAGGCAGGTTGTTCCGGTGAAGCTATATCGGAGCTAATGTGCACTCTTCATAAGATAAAGCGGTACTAATCAAAGACAGTCTCAGAAGATGAAACTTTGGTCCTTTCTAGTGTTGCCGATCGGAATTATACATAATAATAATAATTATAATTTACATGGAGTATCTCCGGAGCCCAACAACGGAGTTGCATTAACTAAGGATCAGCAAAAACATCTTCCGTTGTATCTATCTGAATAAATGAGCCGCCCAATTATAATCTTGCTGAAATTGATAAAAATTGCCGATCGTCATGTATTAGTGCCCGCTGTTGATACCGCAAAAGTGTGTTTGTTATGTGCGAGTTCGCGTCGAAGCGCGTGTCCGACGCGTCTTACGTGTTACTGTCTAAAGTGGCCATTTTGCAGCTTCTTGCGGAGTGATCAAATTTCACTCAAGTTTGGTCTGTACGACGTCGCTACATATTAAAAGCGCGCATTTACCCATCTGTAGTTCTTCCGCTTCTTGTATATACTACTCTTCCATGCTTCAAATATGGAAACTGTTCCCAAACCTTTCTGGAATGAGCATTCTGCTCGAATCAGTCAGAATCTGTGGTTGCCTTCTCTTGATCTCATCGAACGGGAATGGAGTGACGAAATCGTTAGTAAAGGCTGGGGCACCTGTGTGAGAAAGTCTGCCCGCGACCAGCAAATCACGGAGCCCTTATTGGTACTGAGGGAAGTGGAGAGTGCGTTGGGCGAGGAGATAGAACGACAAGAAAAAAAAACAAAGACAGACAATGGACAAGTACACAAAGAACAGCCAGGTAAAGTCAGGCGTTTCAGGGTATATCCGAGCACAAAGGGAAAAAAAAAACTTCGCAAGTGGTTCGGCACCGCGCGCTGGACTTACAACCAATGTTTGGATGCCGTGGAAAAGAAAAAGATTGGAAGAACGAAGAAAGACCTAAGAGCAACATTCCTAAATAAGGAGGCAATCGACAAGTTGGGCAAGCCCTGGGTTTTGGAAACCCCATACGACATCAGGGATGCCGCCATGGACGACCTTCTCAAAGCATTTGATTCCGCACATGCACGGTACAAAAAAGACCATAAGGTATTCAAGATTAAGCACCGCTCTCGGACAAAGTGTCGGCAAGAAAGCATTGTAATACATCGTAAGCACTGGTCTCATGGAAGAGGGAAGTATGCCTTTCTTCGCAAAATGAAGAGCGCTGAACCGCTCCCTAAGGAGCTGTCGCACGACAGCAGACTTGTATACCAAAGAACCACAGGCCACTACTATCTTTGCGTACCGATGACTTTGCAGGTTCATGAAGGGCCGTCTTCAGGTCGACTGATTTCTCTGGACCCAGGCGTGCGAACATTCCTCACTGGGTATACCCCAGACGGCGAAGTAGTTGAACTCGGGTCAAATGACATTGGCCATATATATAGACTGTGTCACTGGCTGGACGAGTTGCATAGCTCATATTCGGCCAAAGATATCAGCCGTGCAAAGAGGTGGAGGACGAAAAGGGCCGCAGCCAGGCTGCGTTGTCGGATTCAAAATCTGGTCGTCGATTTGCACTGCCGGATTGCCAAGTATTTGTGCACGACATTCAATCTTATCATCCTACCGACCTTTCCAGTTCAACAGATGGTGACACGCAGGGGTGGACGCCGGCGGATCAAATCCAAGACAGCACGAGCTATGGCAAATTGGTCTCATTACAAATTCCAACAACGACTTCTCAACAAAGCGCGAGAATATAAATCTTGCAAAGTCGTCTTGGTCTCTGAGGCCTTCACTAGTAAGACATGCGGAAGATGTGGTAGTCTCAACGAGGTAGGGAGTAGGAAAGGGTACGCATGCAAACAATGTCAGTTCGAATGTGATCGCGATGTCAATGGTGCGAGAAATATTCTTGTTCGTTACAGTACAGCGAACCAGGCAGTAGAGAAAAATCTACACAAGAATGAGTATCCACGACGGGATGCTCCAGTGCGACAAAACCCGCACTGCTAGAGCCGCCACGCCTTTACTACATTTGTAGTAATAGTGTGGCGCGCGATGAGGCTCGTCTCCTTCTCGGTATCCACGAGTTGCATGACCCTAGTCAGTTTCCAACAAAATATGCTTGCTTATTTTCGAGGAGACACACGAGCGCTTTAGTGAATAAACAAAGAGAACTGCATATTAAAAGTTTCGACGGTGACACAAACTCTAATTGCCGCACAGAGTGCTTGCTAAAGTCTGCCAAAGTCTGTCAAGGGGGACTTGCACACTATCCGCCGCAGAGCTGGCAACTTACTAAAAGTCCCTATCACGATCCTCGTGTTTGAATCCATACATAACGCAACTAAATCCCACTGCCGACGAGCATCACAACGACAGCTTCAGTGCTTGATCGGCCCAATTACAGCCCCGACGTATCCATCGGCTTAGCGGCTAGTCCTCTCCTTGTCTTCTACGAGCACGGATGGCGCCAATCGTCTCACCGACGGACTTTTTCGCGCCGTCCGCGCAGTCGCCGCCTGTTCCTCTTGAAGATCCGGCATTGTCGAAGCCTATGTCTACTGCACCGAAAGAAACTGGAAGCGGCACGTCAGCGACGGGTATGAGTTCAGTCCAGGACAGCGGGACACACGTCAGCGGGACACTGAAGATGACGTCGCAGGAATCAGCTACATCCACAACATCATTTCAATCTAAGCTGCCGCATCACAGGGAATCCTCGCCATCGTCGTCGTCAACAGCTGCGATAGATAGTTGGACTCAATTTTTGGATGCCATTTTGGAGCAGCTGCATTGTCCCATCGCGAAGTATGGCATCCCATCTAATGATTTCTCCGTACTGTCCTGTGGATGTGTGGCGTCAGAGCAATGGGCAAGATCGCGACTACCAAATTTGCAGCTCAAAGTGTGTCCAAACTGTGGAAATTCTACGGAATTGAAGAGACCAGTCGTTCCTTTACGAAATATTTATGATATTGTGATGGACAAGCGGAAGGAGCTAGGGTTACCGATTCCAGAGGAGATTGGAAGCGACGAGGAGGCAGAGGAGGAAGGTATGTCTTTATTATCGTATTGATGTGTTTGAGCAGTCCTGGAAACTAATTGGTATATAAGTCGACATCTGCCGTCCGGAAGCCATGGTACCTAAATTTCATTCTACTGGTCGTCGTAACTCAACACGAATGCCGCCATTATCGCGGTTAAGGATTGACACTGGACATCCGGAGAATTTGGACAGTGTAGGGTCTGGGTATGCTCAGTTTGATGTGGTTGTAAGAGGTTTTGTGCTAACCCACGATCAGTGACAGTGACTCACTAAGACGCGTATCTTCCACAGTTAGTGGTCAGTCCTCAATCAATGAACTGATCGAAGGACGACATTCTGGTTCGGATAGGCGACCATCAAGCACTATCGGCGGAGCTCCGCCATCACCAAAGATGAATCTTGTCAGCCTCTTCTCTACTGTTGCTCGACAGACATTTAATGCATCTTCAAGTGATGGATCTCATCACGGCTCGAAGTCACGAACCGATGATCATGAAAGCAGCCTTGCGTCATCGTCATTTACTCCTCCATCATCTCTCCAATCGCAACCATCTACATCGCTCCAGCAATACAAGACCTCCGGATTTCAGACTGCTCTAGAACCGTGGTCAGTGAATGCCAGCGTGGAATTCGCGCCGATTATGCTCAGCCCCGAGGATGAAGCTCGCGAGAAACATTTCGCGGAGAATTATCCTATTTATCGGAAAGATGTGCGATATGCAACACAGTCAAACAAGGGGTTTTCGGTGATTCCACGAGGCAAAGTTTTCGAGGCAACGGCTATTTCACCGGATGTCCGGCGATTAGCTCTAGTGGCAGAAAAGAGGTGGGAAGTGTTCACCATACCAACATCATACAAGCTAGGGTCTAACCCAGCGTTAGTATGTGTTGGAAAGTCGACTGGAGAATACGGACCATCTCTTGATGCTTGCACGCGAAGGGATCCGAATGACAAATTGCGAACGATGAGTTGGGCGCAAACTATGGCGGCAATGTCTAACCGGTTTCTTGCAATTGCTGGTACCCATGGAGTTGTCCGAGTTCACGATTTAGATAAAAGTGGTGCTCCTGTGTACACGGAGATCTCGGCCTATCCCATTCGATGTATCGCAATTTCGCCTGATGGAGTTTTACTTGCTTGCGCTGTCACTTCAAAGGATCCAGTATCCAACACAGAGTTACCAGTCATTGTTTTACATAACCTTAGTCACTTGATGGGTCTTTCCCAAACCCCTATAAAGTCCGTACAGATCGATATGCCATACAGAGACCCTATAAATACGCTCTCCTTCTCGAACGATGGCAAACTATTGAGCTGCAGCACTATTCTAGAGTCTCGATTTATGGTTATTAATTTGTACGACCCTGCTAATCCACGACTTGTCATCCGATCTTCTCGTCGACTTGACACGTCATTTGAATCAGAGGGCATCACATGCATTCGATTTTTTCCTGGAAACCGATTGATGGCCATAGCATCAGTGGCCAACAATGCCTATCCGATCATAGTCGATACCAAGATTCCATCTCAAACTCCGCCGCTCACGGTCTCTACACCAATGTCAGCAACTTCCACTGAACCTCCGGCGTTTTTCAATCGGACATATAGTGTCAGCAGCCAGAATTCGTTAGGAAATGGCGGCTTCCAATGCTTTCCTCAAGATGATGACGATGAATATGATGTCAATAGCGCCACAGTATCTAGCAGTGCTAATGGTATGTTCAGTAACCGGATGTTCGTACAACCTGTACTACCTATTACGTCCAGTGGCGGAGGCAGTAGCAGCAGTGGTGGTCTCTTGCAGCCGAAGATGGTCACGCGATTTCACGAAGTCGGGACAGCTATTCATCAGGTCGCTGTGTCACCTCGTGCGAACTCTGCTGCGTTTTTGGCTCGAAACGGAACTGTGTTCCTGACACAATTTGTGCGGGTAGAGGCCGAGCATCGCCGTGTTGTGGCTGTTGTTGATGTCACGAATGCGAATAAGATAAGCGAGGCGGCGTCGATGGCATTTTCACCCAATGGCCAAAAGCTGATCATCGTCGACCGTAAGGGCATCCTTTATATTGAGGACTTCGGCGTCGGAACAGAAAATGGCGAGACTTTGAAGAAGTGTAGGATTATTAAGTGAGTAATGTATGAGAAACACTTGTATTAGACGGCCACCAAACCCCTTATTTTGATTACGAACAAAATGTCGAGATCTGGTGATGAGAAACGGTAAATTGGATTGTATATATAGAGCTTGTATGTTTTGCTTTCCTTTTTCATTTTCGGCATGTTTATTGGCGTGGATTGAGTTTCTTATTTTTTCGTTTTGACCTGGCGTTGGACAGTTTTGTAATTATTGAAATTGTGACATTGGTGGCAAGTAACCATGAAACCCTGAATATACGATGCAATGAATATTCCTTAGAATCCTGAGTATTAATAGGTCGCCGTGCAGAATCTGCGATCAATTAATAATAATAATATGCATTTGCATTGCCTCGTCGTATTGCCTCTGCCATATTTGGATATGGAATACATTGATATAAATGTGACAGTTTATTTGGTGCCGGAAAGCGCATATAAATTCCGTCGTATGCTCTTAACGAATTTGGGCCCAATTTAAATTAAAAGTGGAGCCGCGGAGCTCGTGCCAGGCACACTTTCTCTTTTTGTGCTCATTCAATGTTACGACGCCGAATTCGCCTCGAAAGTTTTTGTTCGGGGTCCGGTTTAGAGTTTGTTGCCCAGATCCAAACCGGCGCCGACCACAACAAAATAATCATTACTTCTCGACCTGAACATTTTCTAGCCAGCAGCAACACACACCATAAGCCCAACTCTTACAATATTCTTACTTACTCAGCGAACTTGCGCCGGTGTTGCCATTAAAAGCTCGCTCAGCCGGGTTCCTTGTTCGAACGCGACCCGACATATATCTTTAGCTGCAACACGCATTGGTTCAAGTCATCCAAACAGCCTGGCCAGCCCGCTACGCATTTTAGGTCGCCACTGCGATAATAACACTAGTAGCATTTGAGCATTGAGCTACTGCAACATGGCACACAAGCATTCCTCTAGCAGCGTGTCAATGGCATCCGACCGCGACGTCGACGAAGGCGACTTTCTAGTCCCAGCCGAGTCCATCGAGAGCACCAACGAAGTCCAGACTGCCACCGCTGCCTCGCTCATCGGAACGCGACCGACACAGGTTCTCGTCAACCCAAGACGCGTGTCCGGCACTCCGTCCATATCGTCAACTGTCTCCAGCAGCACCGTCACGCCAGCAACTGTTGGAGCCAGAGGAAAGGGCATAATGGCGCCGCCTCCCACTGCACCACGAACAGTCTATGCCGCTCCTGTACCCGAATATAACAGTGATCTAGGGATTGGACCGCCATCTCCGACGGCGAGTACGACCAGTTTTTTCACGTCTACTAGTGGCGTGGAGCAATCTGCAAACGAGACAGACAATTATGTGGATGCCGTGGACGACGGTTATTCCTCGAGAGCATCGACAGAGACTATTCCCGCTGCTGTTGTTTCCTCTGCAGCTGTACCATCTGCTGCCGCCGCACCGGAAGCTGCTCTCGTGGGCTTCGAGTCAACAGGGCCAGAAATGACGTCGTCGGACGTGTCAACTAACCGCACAGCTGTGCCAGAAAGTAATGGATCAACACTGTCCGAGAAGGCAGGTCTGGCTGGTTCTGCGGTTGAAGTTGGTTCTGCTCCGATAGCAGCAGCGACTATCGGGAAGGGAACGATGAAGACCTTGTCTAGTGTGACGAACAGCGCTGCTAACACGGGGAAACTTCCAGTGGCGATATCAGAGAAAGAGGTCACATCCGAGAAGAAAAGCAATAAAAGGAAATGGGTAATTATTATAGCTCTGATTGTGGCGATTGCGATTGGTGTTGCTGTCGGGGTGGGTGTTGGTGTCGGCACCAGAAAACATCAGAACAACAGTAACAGTACTGCTGCGGGTGGTGCCAGCAGCTCGGCTGTGTCGTCTACTGCACCTACTAGTTCGTCAACTGGAGCTCGCTCCAGTGCAATCAGTACTAGCATCTCCGTGGTCTCCGAACGGGCGTCTGTCACATCAGCTGCAATTTCCCGGGCCACTTCCGACACATCCTCTATGTCGCCATCATCAAGTGCGAGTAACACAAGAGCATTGTCGTCATTCTCAACTGTGACTACGACACAATCATCGCCTTCCAGATCATCTCCCTCGACGACTTCAAGTGTATCCTCAGACGATTCAGTAACAACTGCTCCGTCGTCAGCGAATCCCTCACTCACCGTCTTCAGAACTATATATACCACTATGTACCCAACAAGTGTGGTTGACACAAGAACTTATTTGGGTTTCCCATTCAAGACTACGGTTGTCATGACTACTACGGCTGTGAGGACAGCTATCCACACATTGACAGTTTCGTAATAATAATGCATCTGCATCATTCGTACTATAGGAATAAAGTTTGGTTGTTTGGAAAGAACTTTTTTGTTGAATAATAGTGCTCGAAGTGTGTAATTTATGGTTAACCGTTGATTATATTTGATCGTGATGAAAGACCAGTGATTATTGGCAATCCGGTCGCACTACTATAACTAGGTCAGAAACTTTAGATGTCGAGGCGAATTACAATTTTTGATAACCATACATTATTGTGAAATTTCATACGTTCTCCATAAAAGAGTTCGCACGAACTGAGATAAGAACCGGCCACAACTTTGTGCTTTGACTATTATTAGCACTCGATTAGCCAGTCATCATCTGCAGTAAACAATTTACGCGCGCGCTTAAGCACCGTGTCAGATCAGCCGACCACAAGACTTATTAAATATAAATATAAATATAACAAACACATGCCTTGCTGCGACATCAACGGGTTAACAGTGTTCCTCATTTACTGTGATTTTTTTTAAGTATTCCGTGCAAATACTGGTTTATTTTATTAAAACATCCAATTCTCACTTGTAGTACTAGATGCCCTCGAAGCGACTAATTATTCTCTGTGACGGTAAAGAAATTTGACTACACTGCCAAAATCACGCCAATTTCTTCAGGAGAACAAATAATTTACTGACTTTAAACTTCGTGTAGGGACGTGGCAGAACTCGCTGTCAGATGCGGACCAGAATCCAAGCAATGTAGCCCGACTGTCGAGGGCAATAAAGACCAATGACGATCGAGATAAAACTGCACCGGCGATTCCTCAGATAGTTTATTACCATCCAGGTCTAGGCACAGAAATTGGACCCTTCAAGTCATTCAGGAATTTGTTAGCAGGTACGGTGTGGGAACAATCTAGTATTTGTGGAGTCTTAGCTAACTATTAGGAACTTAATTAAGGCGTGTTTGGATGGGGCATTGTGGAGCATATTAAGGACGTGTACAGTTTCATATCGTATAATTTTGAAATTGGCGATGAGTTATTCTTCTTTGGGTTTTCCAGAGGTGCATACCTTGTCCGTGCTGTCAGTGGATTTATTGCGGACTTTGGGATTTTGAAGAAACCTGGCATGTCTGAGTTTGTTGATGTCTTTAAGTTGTATACCGAAAGGCCATTCGACGAAAACACGGAACTTCAGGAGGCGCAATCTAGTTTGATTGAACACAATACATTGATTGCGCCTGGCTTGGTTACAGTGAAAGTTATTGGCTGCTTTGACACAGTTGGAGCATTGGGAATTCCCAGAATTCTCCCATTTCAGAGTCACAGATATGAATTCCTTAACTTGAGCTTGAGCAGCAGTACGAAATTTTATGAAAAGATTTTTAAACTAGGCTAATCCCTCATACACTAGATGTTGAGCATGCGTTTCACGCACTCTCGCTGGACGAGAACCGGAAGCCATTCGAACCGACTCTCTGGTTTTTTACAAGCCACCACGATCCTCAAAAATTCAAGCAAGTCTGGTTTAACGGCACACACGTAAACATTGGCGGAGGTGACATGACTTACACGGTCAGGGGTTCCAATTTATTGAAATCAAGAAACGATAGTCCTAATGTACTTTCAGACGGCACGCTGATTTGGATGGTCTCCGAATGTAAGGATTTGTTGAGTTTTGACACCGTTTATTTGCACATTGACATCATGGCTGGTCACACTGAACGGGACGGGAAAATGAATTATGCTGGGACGGACGATAGGCGGGCAAATCAGCCAATTCCGGTGGAACGGACCACAGGATGGCAGCCTGTTTGGTATTTTGGGCCCATCTGCAATAATTATGGAGGGATCAGAGGCAAGCTTTATCTGTTATTGGGCAAGAAGACACGTACTGTAAACAAGTACGTGAACCAGAAGAAAGATACATCGAAGGGGTTTTTTAAACGCGTTATCACTGGCGACTTCAAGAGAATTACTGCGTTTGAAGGAGATTATGTGACAAATGAATCCGTGCATGAATCTGTTGCTTATCGGATGCTGAAGTCGGGGAAGACAAGCTGTCCATTAGTAGGGCTGCAGCTAGTCGATTCGTCTGAACCTCTTACTGATACACAGATAAGTCTTCTGGCATTCAATGGCTTCGAGAAGACGTTCTGGGGCGAAGAGCGACAGGATATTTTAGATCCGATAGGCTTCACTGAATCCGTCGAGACACAATAATAAAGCGTAGCGTTAGTTATGAGTCTGTTAAGAGGGCATCGTATATATAGTATGGTTTCAAGTTAGCTTACACAATAGTATAGCATCTGTAGTATAATTGCACTAATAATCATTTCATTTGCACGACTATACAAATACAAAAAACGTAGTACACTACTTAAATTTGCAGTCAGCATCCTTGCGGATTAGTGAAAAGAAAAGCAATTCGATAGAAATTATTGTCCCTCGGAAGTCTCTAAAACAACCAAAACCGTCCAACGCCATGCTCGAGAAAAAGAAGCAAAAACACAATATAACAGGTAATTATTTTCATAGGAAATTGAACATATGAGGATCCTGCGGTAACACTGCAGTATCAGTATGAGGAGTGGGTGTGTAGTATGCCTTAGGTCCAAAAGGCGCCGTAAAATCCCTTCTCAAAGCCTTCATTTGATTGTACCCGGGCATTTGAGGAAACTGATTAGCATGCATCGACTCGGTCTCAGCCTGCTCATATTTCTGTTGACTTGAAGCTGTAGATGTCGCAGTCAAAGGATTCCCAAGCATACTGGGACTATTCACGACTCCAGGGTTAATGACACTCAAGTACTTGTCTTCATATCTAGGGCTGGCGTAAAACGACAGCGAGAAATGAGCTTCACCAAATTTCTCATCAATAATGTCGCGTGGATCGGCGGCGGGAACACGGTAATCCAGATCCTTCGAGTGCACAAAGATATATGCGAAAACTGTGACGAAGCACAGGAGTAGTGCATGCAACGGCAGCGATGCAATAGTAAGGTACTTGAACAGATTTGGAACCACCTCTGATGCATCGGATTGCTCCCGTTGAGCGCGATAAAGAAGCTCAGGTAGCGTCAATGCCTAACTGACGTATTAGTTCATAATCAATACCTGTTAAAAAATTACTGCATACAGTACAGAGAGTGCCGACTACAAGATAAAGATACGCCACGACCCTGTATCCCCTATTTCGTGCACTAACCCTTCGCAAGATAGAGTACGCGAACACAGCCGTCATTCCCGAGACCAGCAAAGCAATTAAGCAGATTGCCACAGAGCTTCCAGCACTCGCAGTTTTGGATCCCATGTACCAAAGCATCGACCCTGACTGCGCAAAGCAAGTACCGAAGGCGCTTGAGTCGTTGGCATAAAGGATATAGACGGGAAGCCAAAAGACAATAACTGTCCCTGCGAAAACGAAAAACTTCGCCGCAAACTTGAGAATTGCGAGAATCAAACGATTGTCGGAGTGCATATCAGACTGTAGCTTCGAGTCGTGATATTGAGATGGCGATGTCCGCAGAGACTCGACGATTGAAGGCAGAACGAAGATCAAGTGGCAGATTGGGATAGCCACAGATTCCAAGCACAGTAAAATCGGCAAAACCGACGAGCCATTCATCTCCGAGTTGCATTCGCTACTACCGACCCGTGAAGAAACAATGAGATTCAATATGCTGCAGATTAATAGGACAACGGAAATGCCTATTGCACGTCGTTCAAATGCACCAAACAAAAGAAACCATTTCGATCGAACGAAGGACAGAAGGGACACCGAGTCAGAATACACATATTTGACCAAAATCCTCGCAACTGCAGTGAAGGCCAGAATAACGGAACAAACGCACGCAATAACCGACGAGATAGTTAGAGGATTCATGACTGTGGTATTCTCCGACTAGGAGTCTGCTTGAGTCGCAGCGAGTGGTAATGGCTTAGAATCCAAACGAACGGAGGGAATAACCGAGACGAGAAATAAAAAAAACCCCCAGGGATTAATCAGTTGCACAATACGGACGTGGAGACCTTAAATTGGCTTGGCTCGCATGCCCAGTGCCGCAATGGACGCGAATATGATGTAGTCGATTATTGCGTTAGGATCGCGTGTTCGTGCGGCTCAAAACTTGTTGACGCGTTGGAACGTGGAAGGGGCGTTCATTGCACGCGAGACCACATGCAAGGAACTCGTCCCATGCATGAATAATTTGTACCCCCTGCGCCTGCTCCCGCATGCCACCTACGCATCTTTGTGCCACCTCAGTGCGATCCGGACCAATCATAACAATCCCGCTTAATGTCGGTTTTCGATGTCGGTCAATCCATTAGACATCAACTGCGATCGTCGTCATATTAATTGATCCAGCTGGTGTTTACAGCCAGCTTCATTATTCATGGATTCAGAGCAATCTATCGCACGCGTATTACAGGTAAAATGTTAGATTTCTATCAATTAAACAAAACTTATTCGCCAAAATTGATTGGCCATCCAAAGAAACAATTTCATGCATTTTGAAAGATCCAAAGAATTTTTGTCATGAAAGAAAACGGGGTCATGAACGTCGTCAAAATAAAAGAAATGCAACCACAATACCGCCCAAAAGGTAAACTCCAAAATAGCTGAATAAACACCCCTATTAAAATTAATAAAGTGGAATAATGACCACCAAATGACTGAGCCTTGGTGCCAGATAGTATTTATCGCCATCTCGGCTTCTCCTTCACGGTGCCCATACTTTTCCGCACAGAAGTCTTCTTGGTAGAATTTCCAGCAGATTCAGCCAAAATATGAGCATCTTCAGCCGATCCCGTAGCATCTACTGTAGTGGGAGATCCGTATTTGATGTAATACTTCTGCTGAGAGTCCGGTGACAAGCCGGTCGGGATCTTGTAAGCCTTTGCTGCCGTTTTCAGCGGAGTCTGAGGTGGAAAGGCTGGCACGGGAGGGACGGAAGCTTTACCGTCCTGGGCAATCAGATTCGCTCGTGACGGTTTCTTTGCTAATGAGGACAGATTTGGCGTGCTAACATGATGATTGAGCGTGGCAATAGAAGGAGGTCCGAACGGATCTCTGGACGACACTGTCCGAATCTTTGGGGTCCTCTGAGATGTATGAGCCGGAGTACGTGATTTTGGCAAGGTAGTGGTCGCTTTTGCAATTTTACTAGTACTTGTAGGAGCGGAAATAAGAGGCCTCTTAGCAGACTGACTCACAGACATTATTGTCTTCTCCTTTTCTGCCTTTGCTGTGCGCACCGAATTAGAAAATACCTGACTCTGCTTCCTGGTTGGCGTCGTAGGGTCAACCATGCTAGCCGTGCGTCCTAGTTCATGCAATTTCTGGTGTTGAGACGCCGTCGATGGAGGAATAGCAGGGATCGGGGGAATGTCAACTTCCAAAGTCGTAAACTTCGGTTGAGGTATACACGACACCCGGCGTTTAGTATTCTGATGTCCGGTAGAAGGCGTTCGAGCCCTTGTCAAAGATGATGGTTCGGTGAACAACTCTGGCGTGATAGAAGGTCGTTTTCGGATGGGAATAGCGGATGGTGGTGCTTTCAGCGAACGCAGTTGTCCCGGTGACACAGACCGTATGGATAAACTTGAGGACTGCAGTGGTCGAGTCTGGTGAGGCGTGCATAAGTCATTCTCCTTTGCCTTCCTGGCAACAGTCGGAGTCTGTAGGTGAGGCTCCTCGTCAAATGGAGATGACGATGGCGACAAATATCCCGGTGAATTAGATTCCGTATTGGAATGAGCCGACGTGCGTGATCGGCTGCGACTGCCTCTGAAATTGAGCTCAACCACATATGCACAATTGGAAGATACAAATGACCTCATAGAGGATCTAGATTCGCGACCCCCCGTTAATCCGACTTTCGTCCTTACATCTAAGTCATACTTCTCATCAAAGCCTCGCATGCGCTCGTCGAGATTGTTCCAAAAATTGGTGAAATGCAAATGCTCTCTTTTAATGTCTCCGTTAATTGTCAGTTTGTCCTCCATAGCCCGGGAGAGCAGTCCCAAAATTTTGAGTATCTCAGGAACTATCTTTCCAGCTTTCTGCTCATATAACTCCTTGTGTCTTTTGATCGTGATATCATCGTGGCCGTTCTCATGCACATCTTCGAGGTCATTCATGACATGGTCAATTTCAGTCATCAGTTTCCGCGCCTATGCCACCTATTAGCACTTGGTCTATTTTAGTTAATTATTCCATACCTGGTTGCAAGCTTCAGCCAGCATGCCAGTCCATCTATCTTCGCCCATCTCTCTTTTAATCTTATCAGCATCAAATGAGAGTTTTTTCCACTTAGTATCCAATGCTGCACGCCTTGTGACTAAATCTTGATGCGCGTCGGGGAAAGGTACAAGTCGTGGAATCATGTCTCCCATCTTTGCATCTAGAAGGTCAAGACTGACACGAAGAGGCTGCATCTTCTTGCAGAGATAACACAACCTAGCATAAACGTCGGCATTCGATTCCGCATGACACTATAACGCGTACATACTTTGAGTTTTGAATTTCGTCTGTATCTCTCAAATTGATGAGCTTCCCATGTCCAGGGACAGGACTCTGCTTCAACGAAGTCATCAACATGTCAACATCTAAGGCATCCTCTAACCTATCTTCTTCGATAATATCATGTGTTCGTTGACATTGCTGGAGTTCCGCTAAAAGTATTTGACTTTCTTTCATGACGCTTTCGAGATCAGCCATGACGGAATCGTGAAGTTCACTCCACTCAAGCGCGATATCGACCTGCTCCCTGCTCTTTCGCAAGCTATTCTCAATTACATAAACAACTGATAAAATATCCTTGCCAATACCGTGCGTATGGTTGCCGTCACTCGTTCGCAGTTGTAGAAAGTCGAGATGGCTTTTCAATTTAGCAAACTGCTTTTCAACTAAAACTAGACCTTCGGCATCCGCCGCTACCAATCGAATATCATGCTGCACTCGAAGCTCTTCAAAACATGCTCTAGCAGTCTCAATCTGGTGAAGAAAGCTCGCCAGCGCTTCGTCACTCACATCCGCGGAAGGCAGAGGAATGGACGATAGCAACGACCCTGAACTAGCGAAAGGCAATTTTGGGTAATCAGACTTCGAATATCTTAATAATGCTCGAGACGGCGACGCCATGCTGTTACGTGGATCGTCGTCCAGTTCGCGGTCGCATAGAATGATCGCTGAAGATATGAGCGGGAACTGTTGAACTGTAACACGGTTTGTTTACAAAACAACAGGGGTAACACCTGATTAAGATAATTGCGAGTATTCTCTTCCGAACTAAATTGGCTTTGGTGTATTGCACTAGGAGTTCTTGAGACAGCAAGGTATGAAATAGTTTAGTCGGATTTGAGATTGGGATCGATATGACGGTATGGGGACAGACGGACGTAGATGTCATGCGTATAAGCCAATTCCTCTTAGAGAAGTATGTAAACAACACTAAAAAATGACTAGCTGTTTGCGGCTAGTTTCCCCTCCAACGGATACCTTGTGCCGACGCAGCTCTCAAAAGTTTAATTACGAATTGCCCTAATCCCATATTGTCGGTCACGTGAAGGTGGAAATCTTCAGTCATATCATATCATACCATATTCCCAGACGACCAGATTACCGAATAGGTGTGTTAACGCCTCATCTTATCAACGAGCTTATTTGATATCTATTAATTTTATCCCAAAACATAGCGCATTCCTTGCGTGTATTATACAAATAATCAACTGCTTCCCTAATCTTAGGGTCGCCATATTAATCCCATGCATTCTTTCCCAGTTTATTTCTTTTACCATTGGTGACTGAATGAACTATGCCGGTCTTTGTAAGCACTACCAATAAAATTGATTTCAATCCATGGCGCAAAAAAAGCAAACTTGCAATTCCCAGCATTAATGCACCCGGTACGACAAACCTGGCTATCACACTGGTATCAGCATCCACTACGGCAAAAGTACTATTGGTTAGAATCGCCGCATCTTTCAATGTGACCAATGCATTTCCAAAGCGTGACGAAGTTGGTGCCAAAGGTAGAATGTGTTTCTGCAAAAATCTCGTCCATCCACGAGCATCCGTAGACGATGGATATGGAGCCACTTTTATCTTTGGGTCTCTCAAATGATCAACAACGTCTTTCGTCTCACGAAAATACCTGCCCTTCTTAAGTAGGACAAAAATGTAGGCATCTGGATGTGCTCTAAGTCGCACGAACTTGAGAAGTTCATATAGATCATCCGTAAAATGCATTGCTGGAACTTGTTCCTCTGAGTCTTTGTCTCCAACGTTAAAGATAACATAGTCCGGAGTACTCATCTGTACTATCGGCGATTCGTTGAAGGCGAATAAGCCAGAATGTGGTAAGCCGCGTCTATAGTAATGGTCACGATGAATCGGGTTGAGGAGACGGTATTGTTGGGAAAGTGAGCCAAATTGAGACGTACAGTTCCTCGACAAGCAATCATCTGGAAAGCGTTAACACAATTCATTCATAGCCCGAGCTTTGTGTCATAATGCTTACCAGTAGTAATATGACTGTGACGGAAATGTAGGCTCTCAGATGCAGCCCACTCGGCGCTATTCATAGCGAAAGATTGCTCAGTATGGGCAGGACCCCCAATAAATTCCACGTAGGGCAATGCCTTCTGATAGTTGACCCAGGTAGGGTCTTGCCTAACAATCACGGTGGGCATATAAAATCCTTGAACAGACAACGGCGACGTACGTCGAGAAGACGCAATTTTAACTACATGCGGTTCACGGGACATTTCAAAATCAGAAGCAGACTGCCCACTCGCTGACGCATTCGTAGTGTTGATCCGCAGCAAAATAGGGCCGGCCTTCGTGTCAGAAACGTTGACAGCGTTCCAAACCTCAAACTGGGGACCACCGTCAACAGAAACAGTGTATGTAAGGTTTGTCCATTCTTGTATATGTGGCCTAAGTAGAAATGTGCAATGACTTCCAAATGACAAAACAGTCAAGTAAGTACCCGGCCATACGGATGCCTTGAACACCTCGCGGAATCTGTGCCACCTACCAGTAAACTGGAAATCGCAAGAATGTATTAGTTTCACCCTTATTTCAAACTCACATCGTTGCAACATTACTCACAGCAAATAATCCAGGATGTCCTATTGGTGTAGCAACTGTATCCACTACTGGCTTATACTTAGGGTCAAAAAATTCCGAATGAGCCCCGTTTGGATCCTTCGCTTCAGCTTCAATAGACCATAACAATAGCATACACAAAGCTAATAGGCCAATCCCTGGCCGCCACCAATCGTGTACGAAAGACCTCATGATACACTTTGTTTGTCAAGTCGGATGACCTGCGAGTATACTGTCTTGTCCAGTACCCAGCAGTATCCACAATTGGAGAGTATACTAAAATTACTGCAGACAAAATCGAAAATAGTCGCTACACAGTGAATGAAGTGTAGGAAGGTTAATCGGCGTTTAGATAAGGTTCCTGAGCAATATAGTGGTCGTCTGGTTGTTTCCCAAAGGCGAGTGCGATTATATTCGAAGCAGTATAGAAGTCGAAGGGTTCTGTTGATTTAGAGAGTAATTGGCGCGTGTACGGCATACGCGTCCCGAAGGGTTTTTATCTGATCCCTATCAGCGGGACTCCTTGAGCGTCCGGTTTAGGTTTATTCAACCGCTGCTCATCGCTGTAAAGTTTCGCATTTTCTGTTCTGTTTTTCGAAAACTACCGTATGCTGTGTAATCTTTGAACGACCTTACTCCAAGCACCACCAATATTCAGTGATGACAGAAGATATCCTACAATCGCCACGATAAGTCGTGACCTATATTTGTTACGAGGTGGATGTTCTCAACTTGTAACATCCAAATTTTGGTAGACGTAAGTGGCAATCAAGCCTTTCTATTCTCGGCTACATACCGTTCGGCTAGACATAAACGATCCTTTTCCTATTCTATTTCGTCATCCTGAAATATTTCGAGCAGTCAGTAATATGGCTTTCCACGCGTGTCACGAGTTCTGAAGTTCATATAATACATCATCAATCGGGCCGAATTGCCGTTTCGTTCTCATATCGACATCGTCTGCTTATTGACTCGTCGAGAAATCCGATCAAGTTATCTATATTGACCCACAAAAAACTCCTGCGCATGTGGACACTAAAGCAAAGATATCTCTTTGAAGTATTCGACATAAGTGATCATTCAGACGACCACATTGAAGTTGGTATGACTACAAAGTTCGACGTTGAGGAAATCCGCCTATGATCTAACTATACCCTGAAGTTGGGATAGGGATACGTTACCACCGAATGATGGGTTTCAATACTGCAGCTCGCTGAGGCACCCCTATCGTCACCATATTAATAAAAACTGAGAGAGCAATTAAAGAGGAACGAGATTATTGCCTGAAACGTGAAATACGTTACAGCCCATCGTCAGCTCTTTCAACTTAGGGACACCGTTCAGCATTGCCATCATCATGTCCAGAGTCATTAAATCCTGTGATTCAAAACTATCGTTGAATTTCAGTCGAATCGGGACTCCGATTTCTGGCAAGGAGAATTCCTTTGGACAATCAACCTTCGCGAGAAGAGGCTTGACGTCGGAACTGTAATCGTTTACAGTGATAAATCTGATCTTGAAAATATACTCAATTCCGTAAAATTCTTCACTATTCAGCATACTCCTTGATGACGACATTGCGAGCTGCCTCAACAACACCCACACTCGGTAAAATAGGTTCCGGATGGCTGCAGGATCAGCTACACCCGTAGGAACAAATTTCACGTCCGCACCCTGTGAATATCTTGCCAGCTCTGGATTCTCTCTGTATATTCTTTCAGCCTTCTCTAGATTTGCACGCAGGCCTAATACTCTCTGGGCTGTCGGGTCAAGGTCCATAACCAACACTGGATAACGGAATAACTCGCGTTGAATAAGGTCTCGCCATGTTCGACTCAGCAGGGAGTAATCTGAATACTTGAATCTAACATCTCTCGTGTAATTCACAAACGCATGCATCCGCGGAAGTCCCGAAGGCGCAGTAAGCACATTTGCATGCTGGAGAATGAGCTCATTAATATCAAGCGGTAGATCGTCGAATGAAGGCATGCTGATGTATTTACCGGTCACCGACCTGTAATTCAGGCACAATGCCAGAATTTATGGCATGCTCACAAGTCAGTGTCATCGCCGGCAATCGCAGCAATTATTTTTTTATTTTTCTTTTGGAAAACGGGACGCGGTTGATCGACAAATAACAAGAGCGTCAACGGCCGGCACGCGGTATGGCTGTCCCAACGTAAACCAAACGCGTGCGAGCTGACCCCACATTTACCCCACAACATGGCTTCATCACATCGAAGTACCAATCCTTCGGAACTTTATTAAATATTAGGGGCTCCTTCAGCTATATAACGACAATTTATTGACCGGCCTACAGCGAACAATCACTATATACGCGAGCTCATCTCTAGCGTAACAAAAGCTCACGCAATTGTTGTTAGGACTAAGCACCACACGATCCCATCTTTCTGTAGAAAACGGAGAAAACTTATATTACATTTTGGCAAAATCTAAAAAAAAAAATTCCGAATCTTACAGGTCAATCGGAATCGCCGTTTGATTGAAAGGTAAAACTCAAAATTCAATTCGAGAAGCAAAGTCAAAATTTGACTTTGCCCTTGCGGAAGACGTGAATTTTTCCTCTCCGTTTAAGGCTGCTCGTGCATGCTAAAGGTTAGGGCTGAAGTATATGAGGGTTAGGGGCTGATGAGGTCAAAATGCAGCCGCGTTCAATAGATCATACTCGAAGTCACTAAACGTGATCTAGTCCTTTAGACAGAAACCATGGCACCAAAGAGAACACCGCGTCAAGCAGTTGCTAAGACTGGCGCTGTATCTTCTTCACCTTCACTGGCGACCGAATCACCGGCAACATCCGGTGCCTCAACTTCCGCCGCGTCAAGGATCCCAGCTCTCCCTACGGCGGCAGACACATCAGCAATTGTCTACCAAGCTTGGAATTCCTATGTTACAGATACTCCTAGGAAGCTGAAGCTAGTTGACGCATTTATGGTGTTTCTAGTAGCAGTTGGACTTATTCAGTTCGTATATTGCATATTGGTCGGAAATTACGTGAGTTATCCTGATCCCTGTTATTCTCCGTGGACACTATTGACGAAGATAAATATAGCCATTCAATGCCTTCCTTTCTGGATTCAGTATCACTGTAGGCCAATTTGTTCTCACAGGTGCGTTGCTGGGCTAAAATTGAAATGGTTAATGCAGTGATCAATTGGGACACATGGCGCTGACGTGTTCAATTCTAGCTTCGCTCCGGATGCAAGCAAATCCCAATAACAGCAGTCAATTCGAAAAAGTTACACCAGAACGGTACAAATACGTTTCTTTCGTTGAGAAACGGATCTATGGTCTATGGAGCTACTACTAATGTTTGCAACGCAGGGCATTCGCGGACTTCATCTTCGGTAGCTTGATCCTCCACTTTTTCGCCTACAATTTCATCAATTAAATGCAATACTTTCGTCAAGGATGCTAATCGGAAACTGTTCGTATAATACATGGGATAGAATTAGTGGAAGTTGGGGCCATTGTATATTGTCATCATTATTTATGTTAAAAGTTACAATCTTGTTGGGTTCAATGTTCAATACTTTATTCAAGTTAAAACCCAAGAATGCTACAATTGTAATTATAAGCACGCCGCTAGTGTTGCTGCCTTATTGCGTCTATAGTAATTGCTCGCTGATTGTGAAATTACGGGATTGATGTAAGATAACCGAAGACTGCTATCATAATACAAGATAAGAAGCGGTTCTTTGTTCAAGTGGCACTCAGAGATATCTGAATTAACTGCAATTTGCTATTCCGTTCTTCCCATTAATCGCAGATATTCAGCCAGTTCGCGAACATTCAATCATCGATAATGTTGTGATGTCATTCTATCACAAATTAGAGTTTGCACTATTAAAGGGGGCCGTCAGCATTCGCCTTTGATATCAGAGGCATTATCATATCGGTTACGACTCGAATTATTATACTATCAAAAAAGTCCAACTCACTAATGGTAAGCACGTAATGTTACTACAGCCATCGTCTTAGTCTTCTGGATGTTGCTGTTGAGTCGAACCGCTTCGTTATCTTTAATAGCCAATTGTCATCTAATCAAGTATTATAGGAGCACCCCGCGTTTACTTTGGCCGCCCTCTGTAGCATCGGTGGAATTGCCGGCTATGCGTAAGTGTGTATTATTCTGAAGCGCACTATCACGCAGTTTGTTACTGTGTAGCATATGGTCGACCATTGCTAAACACGAGTCCTAATGCAGCCGTCGGAAATCTGTTCCTTCTCTTATCGGTGGTGTCGGCGTTGGCATACTTTTTGGAATCAGTGGTATGAGATAAATTACTTGCTTTTCACATTTTTGGTTTAATTAATCATTGTAGGCTACCTCTTGAAGCAGAATAAGGAGTATGGCATTCACACCGCTCTGGCCGCCTCTTTGGTAACAATACCTTCATTACTGTCGACCATTTAGATTGCAAGAAATAAGGTCCTAACTCGACTATAGCTCTTAATTGGCGCCAGTGCTCCGCGTGCAATTCGACTTAGGAAAGCAGTCCCTGTTGGATTGACCATTCTTGGACTGACAGCGTCCGCTTACTATGGGAAGAAATATAGCGACTTTTACTTGTAATGAACCGCCATTGCGTGCCGTGACATTGTTCTTGGCCGTTTGACTCTTGGTAATTGCATATGAAGTTCGTTGCTGGACCAGTAACGTGTAGTACTGCTCCAAGCTGGTTTTTGTGTTATATAGCAAATGTAAGTTGGGCCTTCGGAGTTATTCCAAGTGGCATTATGTCTCCCCTTTTTGTATATAAGTAGTAAAATAAGTCTGGTAATCATTCTCTGCTAATGAATGCAAAATACTGCGTAAAAGTGCGACACCGCTGGAATCGCGGTTGCGGAATCTCAGTAACTGTGATTTCCTGGGACACGCGAGCATTTTGTATGCTTGTCAGAAATGTATGCGCGCAATCTACAGAATTGTAATATACTCATGAATTCCGATTAATTTAGCGCAGGTAATTGAGTTGGTTTAGGCATATGTTATTGTATCTTGACGTACTCTTCGCCATAGAGCAAGATTATGTAAGAACTAGGTGAGCGAACGCGTGACCGTCGCGTCGACACTCTCCGCGCCCTAGCCCTACTACTAACCTATGTTCCACGAAGTATGCCAACGAAGTGTTACGCGTCAGAGGCACTAGCAGCTCGACATATATACGAGCAATTTCGATTGCTTAACGCAATATTGGCATCCGCTATTGTCAATTCGCGGCAATGTCATGCGCGATGTCACGCACTACGCAATCGTCACTAAACTCATTCTCAACCGGGACTCGCCAGATAGATTCTGACCGGCCCAGTCAATCGCAGCGCGAGAGCAGCGATCGATATAAACCGCCACGATCACCACCGCGGATACGAGACGATAAGAGATTCAGTACGAAGTATGCAGATAGTATGCACCGAGGTACCGGCAGCCGCGATATATCGCATCCGCGAAGCTCACCGAAACGGCTATTGCAATATCTCGACGTGACGAACCATGAGAGCGAGGATGAAGTTCGTGGTAGCCGGGTCAAGCGCCAGAAGACACCGACAATGGTCCAATCGGCGCCACAGGCCATGTCTGCGGCAACTCTCAGCAATTTCTTGTCTGCGTCCCCGCCGCAGTCATCGTCGTTTTCGTCTACCCGAGCGGTACCATTTAACGAGATGATTCAGTCTGCGCTGCAAAATCCAAATAAAGTTATTCGTACGTCCGAATGGCAGTCAGGTGGAACTGGACCGTTGAGAACGTCATGGAGTCGGCAATCATCTCAGGGCGGGTCGCAGCCCTCACAGAGCTCACAGCGTTTGTCCCCAGGACCGGATCAAACACGACCGACATCGAGCCAAGTCGAACTCGGTACTACATTGCGGACATACAAGAAGTTTAGAAAGACAAGACATATTCGGGGACATGGTGCGTCTATCGAGGTGAGCGACAACGAGCAAGACGAGACGCCAACACAAATGCGGCGAAATCCGGGAGCTGGCTCAAGTCCTGACGAGTTATCAACGGCTCAAGTGTCGGATATGAGCTCGCAGCTGGCTAGCCCCGAAAAGCCGGGTATCCAGCTGGATCTATTTAAACAGCTGATGGAAGCATCAACAACAATGATCAACGAAGTCAACCAGAAGGTCCAGAAGGTCCAGAAGGTGGTGGATATTACTATTCCAGACGGAGCTATCGACGACAATAATTACTTGACATCATCACCGGCATCGTCACAATTAGCAGCAATAGAGGCTATCGAAATGAAGTATTGTGTGAATGAACATGAGCAAGCCATACGTAATTTTGACGACAAAATTCAACTCCGGACCTGTCCGATGTGCGGAGTGGAGGTCTCCGAGGCCGTGCGCGATCGATTCAAAGTTGTCCCGGATTCATTACGGCGGTCATACGCGATTTGTATCAGCCATCGACGGGAGTCTACCTTAGCGGACTCGAAAGGAAAAAATTACCCTACTGAATTGGACGAAGGCATTCTTGCTGAGCGCGCCGAAAAGTATGTGGCAATCCTCTCTGATATTATCAACGAAGGTCGGCCGTCAATATTTCACGAAAAAGCTAAAGCTGGTGCACTTGCCCTTGGAGGTCGTCGCATGGACGCTCTTGGACAAATGGAGGATGGCCTTGGAGATTTATTGCCGGGATATTACGGATTGAAAGGTAATAGTGTGTTATTACGTGTGGCATTGCGTAGCAGTGAAAGTGCAATCAGACGAGCGTCTCGACGGAATCGATGGATTACAAATGTTTCGATAACTGGGTATGCCTCGGCTGTGCTGGTGCCGGAACTAGCTATCCGGTTGATCATGGAAGACCAAAATGTCGACGAAGAGGAGGCTGAAAAGATCCGGCAGGAGAGCATAGAATACGGCCGTGTTGTCTTTGGACATGAACGCGATGTGGCTGACCAATCGGATGACGATCAGGTTGAAGATCAGTCTAAAGCCAACAAACAATCGAAAAGAAAGAAAAAGGGAGATAAAGACAAAGACAAGTTGAACAAGAAGAATCCCGAGCGTAAAAAGAAGCATGTCGACGACGTCAAGAAGACTACAGCACCATTGTCTCCCAAGTCGGTGACAGAAATTCCATCGTCAGTTTCGCTGATAAAAGCTGCTTCTCCACCTGTGGTGACACCAGCAGCAGCAGCATATGAAGATGATCTAGCGAAAACAGATAATGTGGTTGCGGCGTCGGTGGATTTTTTAAAGATGTTTGATTTACAAAAACAAACATGACTGTATCAATATCTTTGCGAATAGCATAATGGCATTTTGCATGACGGTTACTATGGTATTTTTTTGTAAGCTAGATTCCTTCCAGACTTAAGAGAAAACTTTTAACGGTAGGCTTTACCGCTTCTCGACGGTCAAAACTCATATGTAGCTGCCGTTGATCTGAATATTTCGACGCGAATCAATACTTGAGTGCTTACCTACGTCCTTTTAAAAAAAGATAAAAAGATATCACCGCTGATTGCTTTCTTTGGGCTAATGCGGTCCCTAACCCGCCGAGAGCCGCACATTTTCGGCGAGGTCGTTGCAGATCAATTAAATGAAGCCATGTGTTCTGGAGAAGTGCATGTGGCGGTCGTGCTCGCAGATATTAACCATGTGCAGAAAGGATGTGATCGAGATGCTATAGGGCGTGTGCTTATTGGGGAGCGAAGGAAGCGTTTGCAAAAAACTGCTCTGTGGTGCAGGGACATCTAGTCTTTCGAGGAGCTGAGCAAGTTAGTTAAGCTATCTGTTGCTCATATGGCCGACGTTGGTATGGCTCATAGCCTTTGCCGGCGGTTGATGCTAGGCATTGCGAAGCCACAAGCAGCCGAAACTGTTATTTGGCTTAGTTGCCGTAAAGATTTTTGTTGGAATTGGAACCCCTTAACTTCGGTGTGATCGGATATGGGAAACAAGGTCTCCCCCATACATGCCGACCACAGGTCGCATGTAGAGAGGATATGGTTGGCTCGCTGGCAACGTGATCACCCATGTGGCCTCTGCAGCTGGAGAAGACCTAAGGATAAACGTCTGCGAAATGCAGAGAGTACATTGGTCTCTTCTTGACATTCACAATATGATGGTCTTGTTACCCAAGTTTACCAAGTTCAATAATCTGTCCGTCTCACCTCAGCTAGCAGACGGCGGACTAATGTCTGAAATTCCTCGATTTGGACGTGTTTATCAACTTCTCTTTGAAAACTGCGCCGTCAGTTCCAACTTCAGTCTGTCGTCACTGACGCGGATCACACACGGCTTCGTATTACGTGCGGATACATAGATATATTTATGAAAGCTTTCGCAGACATGGTAAATTTAACTGGCTCCTCTAGTTCACATGTCAATCGGTTAACTGTTGACAGTAACGAGTTCAGAGGGTCTTACGTGGACATTATGTCCCAGTGCTTTTCTTCAATGCGGGTACTATTTTGTCAAAGAAAGGCAAACCTAATATCAACCAATCTAGTGTACATAGTCGGTAAAAATCTAAATAATCTACAAATTATCCGACATTCATAATAATACAACTACGGAAATAAGACAACAATGAAAACTAACCAATACTCCCATATCATCTTTTCAATCTGAGAGCGAGAATCGCATGCAGTTAGCCGTACCACAGAGACCCAGCTCCAGAGCTGTTTGTAACAGATGGAAGAGTCGGACGGGTTGGGATATGACTGCGTTTGATATCGAATGCCTCAATAAGCACTCTCCAACTCTCGTAGTCGAGCTCGAACACTGTCTGTTTCTGGCCCTCATCTCGGCGGCGTCTGATATCTTCAACTTTCTGCCGGTACTCAGGATCGTTTTCATCAGGCATTTCAATCAGTGCTATTGCAAATCTGCATTAGCTCGTTCATCCGTATTTACAAACTGCAACTTACAGGCCATAAGAACGCCGTTCTCGTCTTCGTCAAGACTGACAATACCATCGCGAAGCAAGAAAGACAAATAGAACATGTTCTCCACTGACTGGGAAAAGCTCTCCGGGTTCAAAATCAACTCGAACGCGTTAACCGGTCGCTGCAACATCTCCATGACCGTCTTGACCATAATGACACTAGTGGAGGTATTATTCTCCTGGCGAACAATGCTACTTTCTTGGATAACCTCTGGTCGCACAAGATCAGCCTTGTTGCGACTGAGTCCTAGTCCTTGAGTGCGTTGAGCAGGCGCTCTAGGAGCGCGTGGCTCCGCATGTGCTGCAAGAAACTCGTGTGTCGCTGGGCGTAGTAAGACGCCAGACGCCAGCTTGCCCAGCTTTGCCCATGCTTCCGTCTCCTCCTCTGCAAATCCATCGACATCGTCTTCTGAATCCTCCGCGCCATTTTCGCTCCGATCTCTGTCACCGTACAAAAACTTCTTCACTCTGATAACAAAATCATCCAAGTCAAAATCCACAGACGAGCCGAGCTTGAAATTGCGGACTTTCTGGTAGGCCATCTCACCAGTAATAACCAGTAGGCTCGAATCCAATACAGCCTCGTGTGTCTGTTTGACTCGTTTGTACAAATCATTTGCTGCGTTAACTGTCTTCGTTATTCCAGGATCGCCCTGCTTCAAATATGTTTGTCGTGACTCCACAGTCTGTTTCGTAAGTTTGCGATAATCTTGCCGAAGTTGTCGTCTTTCGGAGACAGGCTGGTTCGCGTCGTAGCCCTGCGAACCCTTCTGCACCTTACTACTAGTATTATCGACTCCAATATGTGTAGCCTTCCGTTTCTGAGAGGGCTTTTGCGCCACCTCTCTACTCGGCCCATTCGCGCGCGCGACGCGTTCGTCGTCATCACTTGGCGTCTCTGTCTGAGTGTGCTCGCGTCGTCGGCTCCGGGATGCCATCTTTTCTTTCTCAGACGGAGAAGAAGGACCAGTGGATGATGACGGGCTGATGGGCTCCCGTGCGGGTGGCATGATCGGATGGTAGTTTGTTGACGTTACGCCTGCTACGCGATCGAGATTCCGTTTTGAAGGACTTGCCATCGACGCGCAGAGGAGGCACCGCGAACGCAAATCGCAAACTTTATTTCTCTTACACACTACCCAAAATTTCGCTGTTGCAGTGAATGGACTTTGTAAATTCTTAAGCAGTCTAACTAAAAATTATATACATTTTTTCATCACGCTATCTAATTCACATCGAGCATCTGACCGCTGACCTAAAATGTATGAGTCTATTATTTGCTGTTAAGAAAACAAGTGGTGTAGTGGAGATTATGGTCAAATTGATGCCATTTATCTGCTCGAACCGCAATATAAGTCACCACCGCTGCCGTGCCCACATCGCTATTAAGTCGTGTTGATAACACGAAACCGGGATATTTGTAATTAGATGTCGCTATTGTAGAAAGTAGCTAGTAGTAACACGTTCTTATTGAGCCGACGCATAACAGAATTCGTCATGGATTGCCTCCCTATCTTTGGTCCCTATCGAGTTTGCTGGGCGGTTGATGTCTCCAATTCCGAGGCTGGTTAATAAAACACAGATGATTGTGCATATAATAGACACATCATAAAGTCTCTCGTCGTCAAGTATAGTGCGCCCAAACAGCTCATAAATGGTTGGCGCATTTCAAACAGTTCGAAGAAAATCGCGCGAATTGCGGTCGGGCCGGGCTAGATGGACGTCAATACTGAAACCGACGACCTCGTCATTTTCAGGCGCTGTACTAGCCATTCCTTCCTAAAAACAGCTAACTACTTCATGCTAGTCAATTTCAGGTCCTTGTTGAGTAATAGCACCTGACTATCAAGCCTTTCAACAACGGCGCAAATTCACGAACCAGTTGAACAAGGAAACCACGACTATAAAAGCTTCAATAACCAGTCCAGCGGCATTTGCTTCGTTATCTCACCAACCTCGTTCATCAGTCTTCGAACAATCATAGCGCTTACTCAGCCGTAAGATGACTTCATCGATGCCCTCTGGCAAGAACCAGGACATGTCGACAGCACCCACTAGACGATCGACCCGTGCACGCTCGCCGCCCAAGAGAATCAGCGATAATGATGTCAGTGAATGTCTAAAAATTTCGGTTGTCAAGCTTACGCTTGACTCGAAACCGACCAACCATACCTCGAAAGTTGACCAAACGAATTTTAGCACGAAAATGGAACCGAAGACACGAACAATGGCCATCAACACACCACCAAAGCAATTTGTGGTGCCTGAGATCTCAAAAATGGTTGTTTTAAGATATACCCATCTCAAGACGAAGACAGATTCAGAGACAGAGACAGAGTATACTTCAGACGAAGAAACGATTCCCCAACATAGGAGGTCTCCCGTTAATCGCGAGATGGAAGAGGCTGCGTGGATCTTGAACCAGATGAAGCGCCGTATCATATTTTATTAGTGTCGTGTTACCATAATAATTGATAAACAAACACATACTACAACCAATTTCATGTCTCTGTTCGGCGGCCATTTACTTATAACCCAAGGGGAGTTATTATTAGGTATAAGCTACGTCCTTGTATACTGTTGGACCGTTGTTAGCGTCGGCGTAGTTGCTCTACCCACTTCCATCAATCTGCCATGGCGTTATCAATATTATTAGCTACATTGGTTGTATTGTTGTATAACGCTTTGGGAACCAAGATAACGGGCCTTCGCCTTGTGAAGACTCGCATTTCATTTGGCTTGACTTTGCTACTACCGCGGAATAACTGTCAAAGCACTACTGCAACTAATTAAGCGACTGAACAATAAACAGTGATACCTCGTTTGTATAATCCGATTTAATCTGAATATGGCTGGCTGGTCAAGGTTAAGCGTGCGAAGAGTGACCAGCAGTTAATGAGTTCATCGGCTGCACGTCAACTCACAAATCTTTTCAAGCAATACAAACAAGACGCAGTAGCATTCCTGAAGAATAAAGTTAATAAACGGACGACTGTCATTTCTGCTGGGAGCAGGCCAAGCTGCCGCGAACAGTTATCCTTAGGGACAACGGGAGCAAAAAAAAAAAAAAAAAAAAAATTTCAACAGGCACGGCGAAGCGCGCCGCACAACTTCCACCAAAAAGTTTGCGCAGTTCAACGTAGCAGAGCACTAACGTCGACGCCTTATATTGATTTTCCATTCTTCATTTTTCGTTGTTTCCACATAGTGAATTATATTTTCTGCTTTCTCTTTCGGACTGACCTGCAGGTACTTGATATTAAGTGCAGATCACTCGCTAAATGCCAAAAAAGCTGTCGAAATCCGCGCCAGCTAAACCGAGCGGTGGGATCTCGCCCATGGCGTCGCCGCCAAAGAAGCAGAAGAACGAGCCGTCCAGCAAGCCTAAAGACGAAGTTGAGCTTGCGCTTGAACGTGCCGTCTTTGGTGATTTAGAAGGTTTTGAGGATGGGTTGAAGGAGGTTGTCGAACCTGAATTTGATGAAGGGCCTGATGAATCTGCGGATTCGGAAGAGTTTCCGGAGGAAGACGAAGTTGTTACGACCTTTGAAAACCTCCATGATGACGAGGTATTTTGCGATTATACTGAAGATTTATATTATTTGCTAATAATAACAAGCTCTTTGTCGTCGATGGGATCAACGATCAGGCTATATCTGCGATTGTTTCTCAGGATGTGTCGATGGCGACAACGACCACTCGCAACCGTAAGGAGGAACGTGGTCCACCAGCTGCCTGGATTGACAGTGACGACGAGCAGCTGAGTATTTCGCTTGCATCTACAGATCGCCTTCGAAAACTTCGCTCGGCCGAAGAAGAAGATTATATTAATGGCAAGGAGTATACTGCTCGTCTGCGCTCTCAGTTTCAAAGACTCTATCCGGTTCCAGACTGGGCCAATCCATCTATCCAGAAGCGGAAGAAACAGTCGGCCAACTCCTCTGAATCAGGGTCAGGCGACGACTATGAGGCCGAGGACGACGAGGAGCGAATGCTGGCCACTGATCCATTGAAGACATTATTGCAAAGCACAGCTCGGTATACATCAAAGTCAAAGGCTAAGTTACTCCCGTCTTCGATTCTCGACATATCTCGTCTTCGTGACGCGAATCAACAAGCCCCCTCTCAAGCCGCTGTTCAGACGCTTTCTTTCCACCCGTCACTTCCCTTGCTTTTGTCAGCTGGTTACGACAGAACTCTTCGAATCTACAATGTCGACGGTAAAGTTAATCCGCTTGCCACGTCCCTTCACATTCGTTCGTCGCCAGTTCAGACTGCCCACTTCCACGTTGACGGACGACGCGCGTTTGCAGGCGGTCGTCGTCGATATTTTTACGTCTGGGACCTTGAATCCGGCAGTGTGGACAAGATTTCGCGGATGTATGGTCATGAACGTCATCAGCACAGCATGGAACGGTTCAAGCTGTCGCCATGCGGGCGGTTCATTGGATTAATTGGGTCAGGCGGATGGATCAACCTGCTTGACGCGAACACCGGACAGTGGATATCAGGGGCCAAAATCGAAGGTGGCCACGTTGCCGACTTTGTGTGGAGTCACGATGGCGGAAGCATGACAATTGCGAACTCTGCTGGTGAGATATGGGAGTGGAGTACATCTGAGCGACGATATATCTCGCGATGGGCGGATTATGGGGGCATGGGCATTACAACGCTTTCTGCAACGGACAATTGGGTTGCCTTGGGAAGCCAAAGCGGCATTGTGAATGTCTATGATATTACGAAAAAAGACGATGACCAGCCCAAGCTTCTTTGCACGTTCGATCAGCTCGTGACATCGATTTCAGGTCTTGAATTTTCGCATGACGGGCAGCTTCTGGGCATCGCTTCTCGCGCGAAGAAAGACGCGTTCAGATTCGCGCACCTTCCTTCTGGAACGGTATTCAAGAACTGGCCGACATCAGGAACGCCACTTGGCAAAGTCACGTCGAGCGCCTTCAGCGCTGGATCCGAGATGTTTGCTACTGGTAACGAAGGCGGCAAGATTCGGCTCTTCAAGCTGAATCATTACGCGTGATGATATTATAGAAGGGGTATCCTTGGCTGCCATATTTTTTCATCTGTAAATACTTTACTCAAGTTCTCAAAAGTTTCGTTCAAACATGGTTTTTTTGCATGTGTTATTTCAAGGGTCTATGTTAGGTGTGGGCGTGGTTGCTTGCTTGGTGTGTACTATTATTGACTATTTCCCATGGATTGTACAAAGAGTGACATCGCAATGGTGGGGGTTGGAGAAGGTATGAAAAGCATGTGGTTGTCAAGCATTGTGATTGGTTTTATATATATCATTTGTCATTAATGAAAATATTGGCATATAGTTCTCTGCGGCATGAATACAAAAATCCCATACAGTATTTTCTAATCATACAACATTTCAATTAGAGTCTGGGTAATATTAAGTCGAGACGAGAACAAAGACAGTTATCCCAAAACAATAGACCGTAGAATCTCCAACACCTTGAAGCAGTCCTGAAAAAGACAATGCCAGCAGGTCCATACAATGTTCCCACACACCACAAGTATTCGGCTCGGCCAAGTTCATCGCACCAGAGCTCAGAGAATGGTGGTTTCGATTTCGTAGATTCAGCCAAGAGCGAAGTTGTCTGATATTGTCCGCGGTTCTCTCAGACTTCGATTGCGCGAGCGAAGGTCTGGGGCTGTCGCGGTTGCACTTGACGCGCCTCCGAAATCGCAGACTTTAGTGAGGCTTAGTCGAACTTGCGCAGTCGGGACAGTATTGTGGGGCCGTTAATTGACAAGTGTTGAGATTGTTATATCGATTGCCGCGGTGTCGGGGCTGAAGGCGGATTTATTATCGGTCATGGTCCAGGGCTCATCTACTTCAAAGACGTCAAGGAATGGCGAATTGTTGTTGTCGTGTCCATAGCGTGATTAGCCACGTCAAGAGGGTTTCGATAAGGCTTTTCTTTATGATCGGACGTTGCTGCGGGACGATGCAGTAGTGCGAGGTGTTCTGAAGGATGTTAAATCTGGGCATATACAGGACCAGATCAGCTAGATTAGGAATTGCAGAGCGCATCGCAAACAGTCAGTCACTCAGTCACTCAGATGCGCAAGAATGCCATGTGCGTTATCTCCCCTTTTCATAGTTCCATGGAGCGATGATCTCGAGCTACTGGCCGAAGTAGTTATCTGGAAACGCGCTGGCCAGTTAGGGTTCCGCTTTCCGCCTATCGTCGTCGTCGAAACCGCGGTGCAGACGCACTAATGATCATTAGCGTCTAATGACAGAGCTTATTAGCCTCGCATTTCCAAATTGCCTTAAACTCTCCCTAGGCGTGAAGCATGGATGATATAAGTTGATTACGGGCTACCACTGCCAGCTGGCAAGCAGAATAATTTATATCTATGAGCACCTAGCTTCAAAGCCTACCTAGAGTGTGCCAACTCTGTTGTGGGCCAGGTCCTCTCTGAGCGAAACGAGAAATACTATGCGGAGATGATGTGATTACTGGAGTCGGTGCGGCGCGATTAACTCCCTGGGACTTCGTCTTGCTGATCGAAGTAACAATTAAAATCTAAAGTACACAATACAGTCATCTGATGCCATATTCGGCCAACTTGTTGAGTGATACTAAGTTGTGACCTTTGCGAATTGCGACCCATAATCGGTATTCGCACTACTCTCTGCCTTAACACTCCGCAGATATAGTTCGCACACAATATAGACAACTTCTGATTTTAGCACACTGACAGAATGCTGATCGGCGTCATTGACATTGGCTCAAACGCGGTACGATTTTGCATCTCGGACCTCTCTGATTCCGTGGTCTCGCGGAACCTGCCCATAGTGTTTCAAGAGAGAGCCAAAATATCTCTTTATGATGCGTTGGCCGCCTCTACCGACCGACGGATTTCCGACGACGTGCTCAACACTCTCCGCATCGCGATCATGCGATTCGACAAAATTTGTAAGGCTCTCAATGTCCCTAACAAGAACGTTTCAGTATTCGGCACCGAGGCATCCAGATCAGCTGCGAATTCGGACGAAATTTTCGCCATGATTAGGAATATCAATTCGAGCTGGACCGTGAATTTGTTGTCGCAAAAGATGGAGGCAATATATGGTGCTATGGGCATTGCCTCTTCGTTTTACGAGATCAAAGGCCTAGTAATGGATCTTGGCGGTGGCAGTATTCAGATCTCATGGGTGTCTAGTCTGGCGGGCAATTTCGTCATGTCCGACTCAGCCGTCTCGCTTCCATATGGCGCCGCCGCTCTTTTCCAGAGACTCCGGGCCCAGAGAGCTGAGGCGATCAAGTCAGAAATCACATCGGCATTTGCGTTGGCTTTCAAGAAAATTAAACCACCGTTCCCACTCAAAGGCGCAAACTTGTATCTCTCTGGAGGCGGCTTCCGCGGTCTGGGCTGCCTCGCCATGAGTATCTTATCTGACGATGAGTACTATCCTGTACCGATTATCAACGGCTACCGGTGCTCCATAAAAGACCTAGAAAAGGTAGCTCAGAAGCAAGTGAACGACAATACGATGGACAAATTGGAAGACGTTTTCAGAATATCTAGACGTCGCGCCTCTCAGCTACCGGGGATTCTGACACTCGTCCAGGCCCTCGTTTCCGCGGCTCCTGAGATTGACGCGGTATACTTTTGCCAAGGTTCGTGTTCTAAAGAAGCGACGTACCAGAATGAGACTAACGTATCACTGATACAGGAGGTATCAAGGAAGGGTTTCTGTACTCCAAGCTTGACGACTCTCTTAAGATCAGGGACCCCTTAGTCACATGTACAGCCGCCCACGCTCGTCCGGCATGCACTAAAATAGAGACCCTTATGACCTCTGCGATGTCGTCATTCACCCCTTCTTATATCTCTAAGCGCATCTTACCGGCAGCCGTCAGCCTACTTTACTACCAAGCTCCTTACACTAAGGATACCCAGGCGACCGCGGCTTTGAACATTGCCGTTACTGGGGTCCTGGCCGGTGTCCACGGGCTGTCGCATGTTGATAGAGCTCTGCTTGGCATCATACTCTGCGAACGGTGGGGAGGAGAAGTCTTTGATGAGCGTGTCCTTGGACGGCTTTGTGATCTCGTTGTGTCTGAAAGCCGGGGCAATCTCGGTCTCGCGTACATGTTCTGGGGCTACTACGTTTCAAAACTTGCCACCGTATTTGCCGATTTGTTCCCAGCCGGGATTGTCGACAATGAGAATAGAGTGACAGTAGAATTAGTAAAAGATGAAATTGACGCACTGTTTGTCGAGCTCACGTTCGCCAAGGACGATCCGTGCACACTAGCAGTGTGGGATGACATAGAGGGCCTGGAACGGAAAGTTAAGAAATTTAGAAAGAAGTTCGATATAATCGGCGTTCCAAAGGTGTCATTCAAACTTAGTATAAAATAGGTGGTATGGTTACATAATATATTACACCGTCTAATATGATACACAATTTGCTTACTCTTGGAGTGTAAAGTCATACACTTTAAATAATGTCTTGAATTGTTCCGCATCCTGGATCTCATCCTTCTCATTTTGCACACAACTCTTCCAATCCAATCGTTCAGGAAGGTTTAGAACAGTCGCCAGGACCTTTCGCCCGAACTGCAGATCAAATCGCACCTCCGGGGGTAGTGAAATGTATAAGATCTTCTTTTCGCCGAGATACACCTTAAAAAAATCCTCTTCATTGCCACTGTCCTCGTTCTCGTCTTCTTCATCTCTCTCTATAATCGTATAACCATTCGTTTTAGCTGCATTTTCAAACTCGTTCAGAACTTCGGACAGCTTAGAGTCGGGGACCGGGATAACTTGTACGTGAAAATGGATACCGTTGTGTCTGCTGATTTCAAACGCAACCGCTACGTACCCGTGTCGCGCTAGCATTGTCGCAATACACCTTCTGTACTTCATTATCTCTGCCATTGTGTTCTTCCTAGTTGCAGTATCTGTGATTGATGCGACAGTTGGGTTGTGCGATAATGGAATAATTAATACGTGACCAGGGCAATCCAATCCCTGCGAATCCGATGTCGGTAATGGACCCTTCGCTGTAGTGACATAACTCTCCTCGCCGATAGATACAATGAAATGCTGTGCAAGCTGCGGGTTCGACAAGCAGAAAAAGCAAGTCGACGGATCAACGGGCTTTCGTTCGCTCCGTGGTCGCGGCTGCCAGGCACTCCCGCGTTCGCGCCTTGATCGTTTGACTGACCCGTCGCCTTCATACCGCCGTTTAACCCCGCTCCCATTGCCATAAATCCAGTCTCGCTCTACTTCCCTTTTCTCTTCTGACTTCTGTGTCGCTTTAAGTTTTGACCCTTCCAAGTACGGGTTCGACGTGGCGTTCGCTGGTAATACTGTCGGCTTAAACGGCACCGCGATATTAAAGGCATAAAACCATTTCTGTTTATCCGTATTCGCAAACGGCGCTAACGATATGAATCGCGTCGGTCGCTCACCTCCGCTTCCCGATGCATCGATAAACCCTTCATTCTTGAACGTTTCGCGTTCCCAAAAGACAGGTCCTGGCACAAAATGGTACCGCGGTTGGAAAATCAGTGCTAATTCAGTAATCTTTTCATCTTTCTCAATTTTCTTGATCGCATCGACTCTGCCGGCACTTGAGGAGAGGAGATCTATATGTTCTGACCAATGATCCGTGAATAGTATATCGATACCTTTTTGAACCTTGAGCTTCTCCAGCTCGAAAACACTACAGGACGGCCCAGCACCTGCTAACTTGACACCATTTGAAATCTTGATGACCCCTGAACTGCCCAAGCATGTTAGATTCTCACAAATTCTGCCATCCTTGCTCGAATCAATAAGTCTCCTGATCGTTCCTGGCATCCTCGTCGTATCAGAATCAATGTAAAAATACGTCGGTAGAGCTGGTGCTTCCAATTTCCCATCGACGAGCTCATCTATAACTTCCTGTGGTGTCGAACTAGACAATACATCGCCGAGTAAAAAAAAAGCGTCGAAAGGTCCCGCTGGTGAATTGTGAATTTGCGAGGCTTTCGACAGAGCGGCTTGTAGATTACTGCCTCGTGGACTCCCGAAGACAAGACTATTGTTGTTAGCAAAATAACTCGTTTTAGATAAATCGTTGTCTCACATTTTAGACGTCATGATGGCGAGAGTGCTTCATATGCCATAGATCTGCATTTTATGCCGTGCCTTTCTAATTCCTGGACCGAAAATCTCAATGAATCACTAATCACGGCAGATCACGTGAAGCTCACAGCTCGCGCGTGAATTTAGTTTCAGGGGTGTCATGTCTGCGAAACCTTTTCTTCGCAGGTGTTTGCACTGCGGCGCCGTCATCTTGCCGTCTTTTGCTAACATCCGAAGACCCTTGCAGACATGCGTTGAGTCACATCTGGCTCTTTTCAATGAACGCTTCAAACCCAGGTAACCTGCATAACTGGGTCATTGCTGTAAATCTGGTTAAGTGTCTGATTTGAAAACCGACGCTGGAGTTTCGGAATACCACGGGCGAGATAACTGTGGGTAATCAATGACTGACGCCGATCATCATGACGATAAGCAGCGGTCGTCGAAGCGGGATAGTTTTGTATCCGCGAAAGCAGATATAACGAATCGAGAGTCAATTATATGTGGAGGAACGTCTGGTCTAACATCTCGGTAAGTCTCCCAATATTGCTACTCAGGGAGCCGGTGATGATAATTCAGAAGGTTTTTTGTCGCCCCATTGGATGTGGTCAAGATTCGACAGCAGCTGCAAACGAATCCGTTTAAACACCGAGAGAGTGCAGTTAGGATGCCCCCGGAATATAGGGGGACCATATCGTCTATGGTGAAGATATACAAAAATGAAGGAGTCACGGTATGGTCTGTGTCCGGTCCAGATTGTAGCAGAGCTAACATTTCTGTAGGGCTTATGGAGGGGAAATCTACCGGCAGAACTTCTGTACTTATTATACGGCTCGATACAGTTCACGACTTTCCACCAAACGAATTTGCTCATCAACACGTACGCATCAGAGAACATGTTCCCTGTTCTCCAGCAGTTCATCACCGGCGCCGCATCAGGTGCAGTCGCCACAACCGTTACTTATCCTCTAGATCTACTCCGCACACGATTTGCCGCGCAAGGAAATAATTCGCAGCGGGTATACCGGTCACTCCGACATTCTATTCTGCAAATTTACACAGACGAGGGTATTACTGGGTTTTTTCGCGGCTTGCGTCCGACGGTAGGTCAAATCGTGCCATACATGGGTTTCTTTTTTGGGTCGTACGCGCCATTGAAATCACTAGTCTCTGGCATTTCCGAGGATTTAAATCTCAACACGTTTGGCTCTGACGAGGCAATTGCGGGAATGATTGCTGGAACGATAAGTAAGACAGGCGTTTTCCCACTCGACGTCATCCGGAAACGTTTGCAAGTACAGGGTCCAACCTTGAATCGGTACGTGCTGCAGAATATTCCGACGTACCCGAACAATATTTTTGGATGTGCGAAGATGATATTTGTTACGGAAGGATTTCGAGGGCTGTACAGAGGATTATGGGTTTCTCTAGTAAAAGCGGCCCCAGCCAGGTATGAATCACCTCACGACCATTGCCCACTAGTTACTAACTATCGCATAGTGCAATCACAATGTGGACGTTCGAGCATTCAGTTACGGCATTACGATGGTATGATAGGAAGATGGAATCATTTCTGGCGTCATAGGCATTTTGTCTTATTTGGATAGGTTGTACCATAGATAGCACAAAAGCTTAAATTTTCTATCAAATATTATACATGTATTTTATGGGCATCCAAGCATTCAACGTAAGTCCCATCCCTCAAGGTAAGCTTGCTCGCCCACATTACCGGACTCAAAAAGTGTCTTTGGCAGATCAAATTCAACCGCAGGCGGGTTCCTTATATTCTTAGTGAACTCGGCATCGAGCATCTATTTACTTTATTAACACACATCCTTCCCAAACCGACAATAATAAACTTCGGCTCACCGTATTATAGGAATGGTCCATGAAATCTTCAATATTATATGCAGGCTTATGAAACGGTTCCGACATAATCTTCGCGAGCGTCGCAACATTGGGATGATAATGCGACTGCAGCGTAGCCAACTCCCAAAGCGAACTGTCAAGAGCTCTGGATTTCATGGGGTCGGATTCATTAGCGACAAAAGGATCGTTACGGTCGAATTCTTCTGCTATCTCTTCATCGGTCCGCTGAAGGAGTACGTTGCAGGAATTGTGCCGTTTGAGAAGATTGTAAATGAATGGAATTACAATAACAATAGCTGATGGGGGAGCTGAAATTGCAAGACGGGATAACCGCTTAATAAATGATGCCACAAGCAATGCAGGTAAATGTCTATATTAGAGTAAGCAACTGCACTGTATATGACCATCCGGTCATAACTTACGTAGACGAAAGGAAGAGATCCAATAATCTGAAGAACCGAGATCGATATATGACATGCATGACGTTTCGGTCCAAGAGGGCGTATAATTTCGTGTAAAAATTGGGATAGTCGAGATTATACTTCTGCATAAGTGAGAATAGTGCATTGAGTGCCAAGAGCGAAGTAGATCCTCCTGCAACATGTCAGCCTCTCGAATCTCTCTTGCAAACAGTCGATGTTCGCTAAAACATACCAGCATCATAAGAATCAGTTAAGAAATCCATTAATGTCTGAGGCTTACTCATATAAGGCACAATCTTGTTATGCATGATTTGCAAAATGTATTTATATTGGTCGACTGTTAATGGAAGTCGCAGAACCGCGAGCCAAGAATCTTGAAATGCAGCTTTTTGCGCTGAGAGCTTGGTCACCGGCTGTTTGCTCTTCTTAGGCAACTCAACCCAAAACTCGTTAAGATGCACGTCTTCTGTTGGAAAGTCGTCAATAGCGTACAACGCTGACAATAAATTTGTCGTGAACGTGGCCTTCTGGGCATCGGATAGATTGGTCTGAGCATCGTTCGCAAGCAAACTGAGATACAATGTCAGTGCACATGACAAATAGAGCTAGATCGGAAACAAAGTCATACCTAGAAAAGTGCAAGAAGTAGTATCGCAGATCATCATACTTATTAACATACGTCTCCACAAATTCCAGTAACAGTTCATCGTCGGATTGGTTTAGTAATGCGGAGAGAATCCGTCTGAAAAGAGCTTTCGCAAAATAGTATTCGCCAATTGTTGGCGCCAGATGACTACTCTCTTCCTTCACTAGTCGTACCAAAATAGTTAAAGACGTGAGCTACGCAGCATTAGTACATGGTCGTCCTGCCTAGATCAGTGTCGCATACCGCAGACTCGGCATTTTCATCGTTAAGCAGGAAAATCAGCTTGCTTTTGAAGTCTTTGTATCGATCTCTAAGCCATAAGGTAACGGTCTCCTGGGCAAGTGCTGCGTTTGATTTTGGCTTGTTCAGTAGGCCAGCGGCTAGCATTCGAGCGAAAGATCTAAAGAGCGATGTCGCAGCCAGTAGTGCAATTTGTGAATCGCTACTCTGCATCCTTGGGTGAGCGTCCGCAGTGATGAAGTTCGAGTACTACACAACACTTACATTCAGATACTCGATCAAATACACTAAATTGTTGTAGTACTCGGTGGAGCTCGATATCTGCTGCTCCAAGTCAATGATGCTCTTCGGCGTCGGCTCTGGGGTTTGTGAATCCTTGCTAGACCGAGGATCTGTAGTTCGCTTCTTTTTCGGCATTATGTACTCAGTTGCCGTCCGTTGACGTTTCGTTCTACCCACTACAACGCTTGGCATCTTTAAATCCTTACTGCTGCGAGGTGTAAGCTTTGATGTAGCGTTCAGTGTATCGCAACTCTAGGCCACTACTGCAAGGGAATTCAGTTTTTTCTTCAGTGGGAGGATAGAAAAATTAAGTTGCTGACTAAACGCACGAGCACGGCTGATATAAGCGGACGTCCCGAACGGGCCAATCATAAAATTCTCTGTGCTCCTACCATCCCGAAGTACAACTCCACTCCAAGGATCATCGGACTGCCAATTGCGAATCATCAGGATCCACAATGAGCTCTCCATTCGTTGCCCGTTCTCTTCGACGTAAGTAATGTTGCGGAAAATGCTCTTTTTATTGGAATTGATTGAACTGACGTAATATTCGAGGTTTAGTTGCCGTGCGTTCGCCGGCTGCGACCGTCCTCCGCGCTTCCGCCGTCCCACAGCGATTCGCTCCGTACGTGGAATATTTATTTTTAGTTTACTGAATCTATGTACCTTCAGGTGCAATTTTATGGAAATTTGGATTGCGACATGCTTACTGAGGTTTTTTTTTCGATGAATGGATCTAACATATCCAACTTAGTATACTTGCCAACCATTACTCCACCCAGCCCGAGCCCAAGGCTAAGGCCACCTCCCTAATCAGCTCCCTCCCAGAGAATGCGTTGGGCAAGACCGGTCTTCTCGCCACCGGTGCCCTCGCTGCCGTATACGCTATCAGCAATGAGCTCTACATCCTGGGTGACGAAACTACCCTTCTAGCCGTTTTCAGTGCCTTCATCTACATGGTTTCAAAAGTCGGTGCGCCGGCCTACACCGAGTGGGCCAATGGTTACATCGCCAACATGAAGGCCATCCTCAACAAGTCTCGTGAGGGCCACACAGCAGCCGTCAAGGAGCGCATCGAGAGTGTTTCCCAACTCAAGGACGTCGTTGAAACCACTAAGGTCCTCTTCGAGGTCTCCAAGGAGACCGCTCAGCTCGAGGCTAAGGCTTTCGAGCTCAAGCAGACTGTTGATTTCGCTCACGAGGCTAAGAGTGTTCTTGATTCTTGGGTTCGCTATGAGGCCAATGTCCGTCAGCGAGAGCAGAAGCAGCTTGCGGAGTCTATCATTGCGAAGATTGAGAAGGAGATCAGGACTCCTAAGTTTCAGCAGCAGGTTCTTACCCAGAGCATCGCTGAGGTCGAGAGTACGTATAAATTTGGCAGAGCCTAGTTTTCTTTCGGTTTCTAATGATAATTTATAGAGCTCTTCGTGGCGTCCAAGTAAAGTGCAGGTACATTGATGGAAAGATAGACCAAAGGTGTTGTGTCATATTGCTAGATATATTCAGGCTGATATGAGGATATATGCACGATGAAGAATGATTCGAGGATAAGGTAAACTAATGAAATCGTTTGAAATATGCTCGAATTCCAAGATATAAATTACTATGGACAATAAAATATCATTTCGTTATTCAATTGACCTGGTTGTCAACATTTTGACATCTAGCCGTTTCTTTGGGTCAGCTGATTGAATAATTAGTAACGCTTGCTACTCTAAGAACGCAGACGAGACTTACGATCCCTGGTGCCAAATATGTAACTTTTTGCTTCAGTTGCAAAGAGGACAGCTTCCCGTAGATATAGCTCACTTGAAGCAGGGTAAAGTCCCGCAAGAGTTTTCAAGGCTCGTATCGCTTTATCATCAGTCAGAATCTGGTGGAAGCTGTTGCACAACTCAGGGGAACATACCTTTCACATAATGAGCGTCATCTTTCATTTTGCCTGTTAGCGCCTGCTCTACCACATAATCCCAGTTTCTGCTTTCCTCTGGCACACCATCGTAGCTTAATACCTTCTCTTCGTCCACCTTTGGTCGTTGAGTAGATATATACGCCAAAACTACGAAAATCCACATGGATGCAACCAGTGATACGCGACGCTTCTGTGTAAAGCGCGAAAAGAGGACTTGCACCGCGTGCGAAGCCGTCAGGGTGTGCAGGATAATAAAGTCAAATTGATAGTTTCTGGCTTGGTGCGTAGCTGTAAGTAAAAGTGAAGCGGTGTGGAATAATCGTTGTAATGTTTTCTCCAGGTCTGCATGAATGTGACATTAGCTAGCCATCTGACAAACCATACTGATGAGCCCCATACCCGTTACATCAAGCCGAAAAACATGTACCAAGATTTCTTCCTTGAATTCAGCTAGTATTTCAGGGAAATCGAAGTCATCCGCGAGATCCACTCGCATGGTATCAAACACTTTTGACGCCCGAATATGTTCCAAAATGACAAGTGGGTCTTGCTCGAGGTATTTGGCTGTTGAGGGATTGATTAATCCCTCATACTTGCTGACAAAGTCTTCAATGAGTCCGGCGTAGCTTGGATAATTTGTCGTGACTAGTGTGAGGGCTAGGACCAATATGTTAGCACTAAGTATGACCCCTTCTTGAATCGTTGACTACCTTCAGTCGCGATTTCGGCGCTGTCCAATTCGTACGCGTACTAGAAGCTGTGAGCAAACATTTCATCTCAATTTCTGTCTGGAGACTTACTGCCAAGTGGATCAGAGGGTGTGCCACTGAGTTTCTTGGGTTAGTCTGATTCTGTGGTTGCACTCATGAGTTGACTTACAGCCTCCTATGAGCCCGCTCAGCAGCGTAGCATCATCCGCCAATAAATACTTCGAAACAACTCTCTTCCAATCATAGCTAGCTTGCATTACTTCATCGTCAAAGTAATCCTTGTAACCTCGCTGATATCTAAATACAATTACCAAGCAGGTCACATCACCTCAGATCCAACTACTCACACTCTCTGGCCATAGAAATTCCGCCAGTCGTCAGCCGTGACTTCAGCCGGGCTATCTTCCTTCCATGGCTCCAGAATTTTCGACTCCGATTCGTACAGGTCAACCAATTGTTTCGCATTTGCGCCTAAGAGATAGGCAGATCCCAACAGCTGCCCAACAGTTAGCATGAACGACTCCCGTACAAGAGCTCCATGGGACTCTGGCAGAACTGTAATAAGTTGCATACATGTGGCATATGGTTATGAAATCTCCGGTGATTATAAAGGACGGCGTATGTCGCATGATTTGCGCGTAATAGTTGATGCAGTTTACGATACGGATCTTGTGGTCCCGATCTTTGACGAAACTTGACGGAACCATTTGACGGTACTCGGTACAGGTCGCCTGTGGCAGTATTTGTTGACGATGAATTACCCATGGCTGGTTATCAAAGTAAAAAATAAAATTCAGGTGTTAGACCAGGGCGCAGTCCGGCTGTCATAAAATGTTGCTCTTTCGAACAGTGTCGCGAGGGTTCGGCGGCCTATTGTTGGGACGAAGCATGGATCGTCTGATGATGACGGTGATGTCATCGTGGAGCCCCACCGAGGAATTGACCGCGAACTTTTGAACCTTCCTGAAGTATGAGGGATCACGTCTAGTTGATCTACAATGCGTAAAACTACGTATAGATATATCTCAACACATTTTTTTGGTGTTTACCGATTGAGAATTTTACATTTATGTGCTTGGTTGATATCAACTATAGCAGTATTTAGTTGATTATGGGCCAACATGAGACTGATAATAGGCCAGAAAATAGTGTAGCTTACTATGCTGAATTGCTACCTCGTATTTCCCACATTACGTTGACAATATCACCGCTAGTGGCTGTTCCCAGCCATTTGACTCGAATAAGTTCGTCGAAGATATACATGAAAATCACACCAGACAGCGCGGCAAGCATTCTTACGTTACCGGGGCGTGCAGCGAAAGATGTACCAATTTCATTGCAGCAGTTGTGCGAGCTAAACAGCAACAAAAAAGACGGTTCTCTACGAGTGAAGGCGGAAAGAGAAGCACGCGCGGAGCATATTACACCGTTGTCGGCGAAACAATTATCAGACAGCAAGTCAGTGCAGTGCAACGAATGTGGTGCGGTTTTGGTTAAGGAAAATATGAAGTACCTTGACCTGCCGTCAGAGAATTGGTATGAGTTGATGGATTATTGGCATTGTCACAAACCAAATCATCACCATGGAAATGAATCCGAAAATGCTGTTACCAAAGACGCGCTGAAACCACGAAAATCGTTGGCGCTAGTTGGGCTTACGCACGTTATGGTTGTAAATGATGATATCGTCAGCGAATCTATCAAGGTATGGCATTTGTTTCCTTAATTTCTACTGCGAGTACTTTCGTGTAATGAAGATGGGTTTCCAAGAAGGTACTTTAATATTGAGCTCCTCCACATTAACAGTATCGATACAAAAACCCAACATCAAAATATCAGGATCCGCTCTTCTACCAGCAACTGATGAGCTCAGTGCGCGGACCGTACCCGCTTTTTTGAGTCTGGGTTAGGTCGTTAGCTCTAGCTCACCGGCTGACTTGAAGTAGACGGGCGGAGAGCTATGGTTCCATCCAGGCAATTTATTGTATTATCGATGTTACTGAAAAGTGTAGCACCTCGCCTTGAGAAGGAGTACATTAACAATATATCTAGGTTTCAGATACGCAATACAAGACGGTAGTATGCTCGAAATGTTCCTCAGATGTCGGTATTCTGGACCATCTCGACCAGAGCATTGTCAAAATATACAAGTGGAATACGATTGTAGAATCTACTACGATAAACAACGAAATTGCTTCATTTCGATATTCTCCGGAGATATTTGTGGCTGAGATACTATTGGAAGTAATTGAGTTTCATTCGACGCATCATTTCGGTATTGCTGCGCACTCTGACGGAGAAGCCATTCTCATTTACGTAAGTGTCACATTATCTCCAGAGTACGTATCAAGCTTACAACGAACTAGCTCTGGGTGTTCAACAGCGACATATCTTACACAAGCAACTTCCAGCCGGAACCGACGCGAGCCATGAAAGTACTCTACACCAAACAACCGGATGTCCGTAATCAAGAAATAGCGACCGAAATCATTGATCTTCCGTTATCGGCTGCCAACAATATTGTCAAAGTACTCGAAACTCGGAGTGAGGAGCTACCCGATTCATTGAGGGGTTTTGGCAAATGGAACGTTAGTCTTCTGCATCGCTTGTAAATGCCAAAGAATCAAATGTGTGCTTTTTAGATACCCATACATGCATTGTATCCAGCAAAATCATAATATTCGTACAACGCCACCATCATTTCTACAATGTCTTCGCCTGCTTCTGCACCTCCCGCAATTTAGAGCTTTCAAGACTATACCAAGCCGCCCCACCAAATACCAACGCGGCCCCAAAACAGGTTCCAACTGACAAATTATTTCCAAAAATATATATCGAACACAACAAACTGATGCACTTCCGGACGTTGAGGACAATGGCGACTGTCACTGCGGTTGCGTTGCCGGCAAGATTATTGACGCCCCGGACGCAGATGTATTGTGTCACGCCATTAAGAACGAGGTAGACGATGTTTTGCGGGACCGAGAGCCGAGGGACGTATGGAGCAAGATGAGTCGGGATTAATGCGAGAGCTGGTGATGCTGATAACGTTTTAAATTCGTCTATAATTGACTTTCGAGCCGGGAAGAAAAGCGGTAATGAGAAGAAATGCTAAAAATACGTCAGAGGGAAATTAGAGTATGATGGGGAGAAGATTGTTACCATATAGAACAAGTTTTCCCGCCAATGGCTTCCGTACTTTTTATATGTTTGTTCTGTTAATTGGCTCATTATAGCGGACAGGGCCTGCGCTAGGAATAGAATACATATGCCAATAGCGAATTCCTTGGTAGAAGGCACTGTCGTCTCAATTTGGTGAGGCTCCTGTAGGACTTAGTCGAAGTCTAACAACTACTAAGAATGTATATAACAGACCTCCTTCTTCGCGTCAAACAGCGTCGCAGAGACGACTCCGATGGTAAGCATGATGACGCTAGTAATTTGGGCAATGGAGTATCGCTTTCCGGCAAGAGCACCAGCCAGCATTGACATCATCGTACCACCGGAACGGAAAATAATATGAACTGGCACCGATATATGATATTTCCATACGTAATTATTGAGAAATGATACTAAGAAGAACATTGTGACGATAATCGCGTATCTAGTAAACGGGACATGGGGCTTGGACAGGAAAATAGGCGGTCGTGAGAACGTGAAGAAGTGGCAGTATCCCTCAACCGCAACAAATAGGAATTGCACAAATGTAATCAAATTTCCTATGAAAATTAGACTCGGGGCGTAAATCGATTATTTGTAGTACATCTCGTCCTACCTGCGCGAGGATCTTCCCTATGTCACCACGTTAGCATTATCATTACTTACGGTCGACAAACCACCGATCCAGCAAACTTACTTCACAATTGTTTCGAGTGTAAATACATTTGAACAACATCCCCCAAAAATCATCGCCAAAACAATCACCAATTGCCCTACTCCGAGCTGGAGATACGCGGCCGACCCACTCGCTCCATTATTCTTCTTACCCACAGTGCCGTTTGGTTTCTCATCGGACACGGTTGCTTTTTCGTGTAAAGTCCCGGATGACTCTCTTGTCTTCGGATTTCTTTGCACGGTTTTTGTCACCATAAGGATGTTGTCTGCTTGGCGATAGTCTCGTCTCACAACGGCACGCGTTGCATCCTTTTTTTGTGAGTGGGGTCCATGTGACATGAAGGTGCAATTTGTGCTGCCTGTCGAACCGGCACGACCGGCGCCGTACGACAACGCCAAATAGTGACAAAGATTTTACACGTAGTAATATTACAATTCTTTACCATCAGCGGGTTTTTGCAAAGAAATATAGAGTATGGCATCAGAAAATTTGAGCTGGCCTTTCACGGTCCAAATGCGTCAGGACCGATTACACTAAGCCTCTTATTATCGCAACTTACCAAATTAAGTTAGCCTGAAATCATTCCTAATGACTGGGGTAACTGAAACTTTAACAGGCAAACGGCCTGACGTTCGGCCCGATGTCCGCCACGCGTACTGCACGTACGGCTTCGGATGCCTTGTTTATCATGCATGAGCGAGAAATGTGACAAGGGATAAAGTAAATGATGACCACGATCGGCACTAGTGAATACGTAGGCATGAATCATCTTATCATGGGCTGGTATTATTATATAACATGAAGGCGGCCCTCTACTATTCAGAGTGAGATCTTGGTGTGGGTTACTGCAACCATGAAGCGGATCATTCTTCTTTGCGACGGTATGCGATTTTGATTTCAACACTGATTTTTGTGCTGATGTCTGCTTAGGAACATGGCAGGATTCACTGGCCCAGACCCACTGGTACCCGTCGAACGTGTCACGACTGGCTCGGGCTATAAAGCCAGTCGACTCTGATGGCATTGCACAAGTCGTGTATTATCACCCCGGTGTCGGTTCGGAAGGTGGTTTATTGGGATGGTTTCTTGGAGGTATTTCCTCTTCGTACTTCCGATCTGTTGTTTAAAGGTGCTAATCGAGTCAGGCACATTTGGCGAGGGTATCGTGCAGCAGATGAAAGATGTGTACGGTTTCTTATCCTACAACTATGTCCCGGGCGACGAGATTTTCTTCTTCGGCTTTTCAAGGGGTTCATACATGGTCCGCGCTCTATGCAGCTTGGTCATGGAATTCGGCATTCTACGCAAATCGGGCATGTCAGAGTTCGTCGAAGTGTTCCAGTTGTTCATGAAAAAGAAGTTTGAGGAAAACATGGCATTACAAAAACTCCAGGCGGATCTGGTACAGCGCGGAGCTTTAATATTGCCGTCGGATGAGAAGCAGAAGATTACGGTTAAGGCTATCGGGTGCTTTGATACAGTTGGGTCTTTAGGCGTGCCCCGCCTATTCCCGTGGCAGAAAAATGATTATAAGTTTCTGGACTTGAAATTGAATCCGAGTACGTGATTTCTCTTTGCCGCTGTTGTAGCGCCTCTTAAACAACATACTGATTTGTCTAGAAGTGGAACACGCATTCCACGCACTAGCACTGGATGAACCCCGGTTAGTATTCCGACCAACGCTATGGTTCTTCGATCCCAGAGGTCCAAACTTCGATAACTACAAGCAAGTATGGTTCACGGGCAACCACGAAAACATAGGCGGTGGCCCTATGTATGGCACGGCCCCAGGCACAAATTTACTCCCGCCATCTAAGAAGGTAAAAATCCCAAATTATTTGTCCGACGGCGTGTTAGCCTGGTTACTCAGCCAATTTGTTGCGCAAGTTCCAAATGTATTGTCTGACGGCACATTTATCTGGATGGTCAGCCAGTGCAGTGGCTTACTCGACTTTGACGACAAGTACCTACACGTCGACATTCGTGGTGGACACACAAGACGTGACGGCGAGCTGGATTACAAAAAAGTCATTGACAGTCGCTCACGCAAGCAAGAACCAGTATGGTACCGCGGTCCGATCAACTACAATATTTTCTTCATACTCTTGGGAGCAATTCCGTTTTGGCCTTGGCCACCTCGCGACGTTGGCGGCTACTTTCCTTGGGAGAGGGACTATGATTGGTTCTTGGTTCGGTGGTTGAAATGGTTGAAACACATGGTGTTTGGAAATCCTGAACAGCAGGAGTTAGTTACGAAAGAACGCGTGCATATTTCTGTGTATAATCGAGATATGATAACTGGTACACAGAGTGCTGCGTTGCGAAACGTGATTCTGGACCATCCTAACGAGAGCGGGAACGGTGACGTTGTTCTCGAAAAGGAGAAAAATGGGACGCAGCACTTGGAGGTTGTATCAGAGGGCGGGAGAACGAAGAAGAAGCACGTACCCCTGGAGCTTTACTCTCAATTTGAAAAAGCTTTTTGGCGTGAGGAGAACCAGGATATCTGTGACAAGAAACAAATGAAGAAATAGCGCAAATTTTTGTGGAGGGTTATATTGAACAGAATATTTTGTGACAGCAATTCATACAAATAACTTTCGTTTGGAGGTATATATATTTTGGCGCTGGGGTTGGTATATATTAGGTATATGGTTCTCATTTGGATAATGGAAAATTTACAAATCTTCCAAGTTACTGCATGTATTGAATGAACCCGTATTGGACTTGTTCATTTGTGCAACGTCTTCTAACAATCGCCTGTACGTCATTCTCAAAACTATATAATCTAAACTGCTAAAACACTATTTTTTTCCATCTGTCCGTTTGTTTTATTGCTTCAAGTCCAAAATAAGGCTATTAATCGCGGACACCATTTGAAACCTACGCGGTTTTTGCGCTGACCAACATATTTTGGATTAAGTTATCATAGAAACTTTCAATTTTTTGAACATGGAATAGCATGATCATTTTGTTTGGCATATCAATAAAATCGATTTTATTTATTGCAGGTATGTGCAATCTGGTCTCATATGTACGCTAATTTGTGCACTAGGTACATCTGTAAAGCTTCGAGAGGAGCTAAGCAGCTGCTAGAATGACAAGGATTTCATTGCGTCTCGCTATGAGCACACACGACCCGGAAATCCCGAAGTGTGATGACCCAGGCGGGGTTGGGTTCAGCCCAGGTTCCGGTTAGTGGTAGTAGTGCAATGCAAATAAATGCCATGTACAGTAAGTAGTGTGGTGTCGAAATTATTGAAACTCGGAAAAGCCGTGAGTAACTATTATTATCCATTTGTGCTCCCCTCCCCTGTTCCCTCGGTAGAACCCACCGTATATACATTGGTTCTATGTTTAGACCGTACCTGATAACTAACAAATCCGGCATGTCTGGATCCGCTAACTAAAAGCCATCCCCGTGCACTCGGCGCTCGACAAAAAAACATTATTGACGGCCCCGCAGGCACCCACACCTCTGCCGACCCAGTCTCCAAACTTACCTCCGCCCGAATCACAAAACATGAATTTTATTACTAATATTGTATTATGGTTTTCCTAAAGAAAAATCTTCAGCAAACGGGTGTGCTTATTGTAATGGAGAGAATGGCGTTCCACATTGGCGTACGCCCCATGACCACCTATGCGACCGATTTGCGTCAACAGCTGTGTTGTTAACGGACAGTCGACGATGATCGGACTGAGGCATCACTTGATCAGGAATCAGCTGTCCCAGCTTATGCCAGCAACTTTGCATCATAAGAGTTTTTTTATGCTGTGTTGCGTTTTGCTGCCTGCCGCCTGCCGCCTAGCCGCCTGTCTTCTTTGTGTTCTGTGTTTCCAACCTAACGTAGGGTAGGAAGGCGGCTTTTGATGCAGCTGCCATACCCACCAGTCTTCAAACTATAACGTGTACTTTTCCAGAATTTATTGAAGAAGCGAAATGGCACAGTGTGGGTAGGATAGGTGGGTCAAAGCCCCATACCATAAACTTAACGTCGTCGATAACTCTAGATTACAAAAAAATCACTATCAGGTTTGGGGTCACATGCCAAAAAAAAAAAGGTTCCAAATAATTTTTAATATTATATTTCATAATACATTAATCAAATTACTTCGGTATATCTCACAAGAAAATCAGACCAAACGCCAATAATCTTAAAACGTACAGATCAATGCCCAAAACAAAGTCTATAGTACAAACTCCCATGGAAACCTATAATATGACCATAATTTTTACCCAACATGACAAATTCGTTATATTCTCTACGCCGACACTGACGAAGACGACCCAGATGAATGTGAGGAGAGTGACGCGACAGACCGGTTAGGCGACAGCGACATGCGCGAGAACCCAAGCGATACATCCCTGTCCGAGTCTTCGTCGTCATCTTCGTCGTCGTCGTGCGTGCTAACGTTCATTGACCCGAAGTACCCGCCATCTAGGGCCACAATGTCGTCGTAGCCAGGTGGTGGGGTTACAAGTGGGGGCGGGGGCACGTCGGCGTCGAACGGAGGTGGATTCAGAGACGGACGGCGGAGAAGATGCATCGGCCGGGGCCGGGCCAGCAAGTTGATACGATCGACGTCCTGGTCTGGCTGAGCTTCGCTACTGACGCATGGGCAGGGAGGCAGAGCCGACGACGAGCTCCAGTCGAATCGGTTGTATGCCGGCAGCGAGACGTTCGCAGTCGTGCATCGGCACGAGAGCAGATGGAACGGCGAGTCGATGGAGACCTCAAAGTGGCGTCGCTTGGATGAGTCGATGGGATCGGCCTTAGAGAGACGCAGCACAATCTTGATCCAGTGGTGCACCTTGATGTTCGTGTATGTCGTGTCCGGATGCAGTCTCTGGCTTTCGCGCGCCGCAGTATTGCACCCCGGGATCTTCGCGTTGAATTCGAACTCGATCGGACCAGCGGTCTCAGTACCATCGTCAAGATCGCCAAGTAAATTCTCGTTGGCGCCGCTCGCCGCCTGGTGTTCATACAAGAGAAACTTGCGCACAGGCTCAATTCTGTGAACCTTTTTGTTGCGGCAAAAATACTCCGTATTCTCCGTCATCATGATTCGAATGCGGTGACAGCGAACCTTCGCCAACGGTGTCAGTTTGAACGCGACAGGGACAGTGCTGCCGATCGGGAACGCCTTGCCGCCAATGACAATGTCATAGTGGAGCTGGTCCTCCCAGTTGCGGGATACAACGATTGGTTCGCCGACCTCGAGAGATGCTTCCGCCGGGGTCCGGATCAAGGTGACCTCCTTCTTGCCAACTAACTTCGATTTGAACGCGCCTGGACGCTCGATCGTCGCCTCGAGATCGTATTTTACTGATCCGAGATGGCAGTCAATGGTTTCTGGAAGTGAGGAGTCGATTGGAAGCTCAAAATTGTAGCTGTATTTGCCCGGCGGAAAAATCTTGTAACCTTTGTTCGACGAAGCATTGACGGCCGCAATCTTCTCATTCTTCTCATCAAGCGAGTCGCGAGACCGACTGCTAGATCGGCGGCCGGTAGCAGATAGTGAACGACGGCCGAGCGAGGAGCTGCGCTCGCGCTCGCGGATCATGACGGGAGGAAGAGCAGAGGACTGGTACACGCCGCCGCGGGTGTCGAGGACCATGTCCGCACCGAAAGACAAATCAGGTGTAAACTGTGCATTGAAGAACGGCCAAAGATGCGAAATCAACTCCTTCTCCTCCACATAATCGTCCTTTGCTGGTGGAATGCCTGCAGAAGTCAGTATAAAAAAATCCTAAGAATCTGAACTGCCGAAAAATACGCACCTTCCGGCCATTCGGTGCGACCTCGACCTGTGAAAGTAAGGTTGATGGCCTTAATTTTTGTTGGCTTTGCAACATGCACTTGCAGAGTGCCGCGAAGCATGGCTGGTGTCCGTTCGGTGTACTCTGAGCGCTCGAAACCTTGCAAAAAGAGAAGGGGTTCTGCCAGGGTTATCGATAGTGCGAGATCGCCAGAGCTAGTGGCCGCCAATGGCTTCTCTGGGACTGAGGCGCCTGTTGTAGGAGCGAGTGTGGGTGATGGAACAGACATTGATGACGATGACGAGGAAGTCGTGTGCGGCAGCAGAGGCGGCGATGGAGGCGGCGACGGCGGAGCGTATGAAGATGGTAGGAAAGCGACGTTGCCAGACGAACTGTTTAGATCTGCGAGACTGTAGAGAGCGCGCTGATATTGGTACACTTGGTAGTCCTCAAGCGAAGAAGAGGAGGGGCAGGCGACACTGGGACTGAGCTCGCTCTCGTATGGCGGTGGGTCGTTCAGGCTGAGACAGAGATCGTTATGTGCATGCGAGGATCTGCTGCTGGAGTTCGACGACGGATTGCTCGTGGGAGATTGAGCTTGAGACGAGGACGAGGTCGAGGTCGAGGAGGATGAATGGAAGATCGCCTGCTTAAGAAAGCGGCGTGAAAAGACTGAGGACGCCAGCTTGGGCAGGTAAGTATACGGATAGTGAGAGACTTTTTGCGGCGGGCAGACGGCGCGCGGCGGTAGATCGCTGTTGTTGTGTTGATGCGGTTAGGGTGCGAAATACAGAGATGCTGTGCGAATATGCTCTAGCGTACGATGCGATGACGACAGTGCTGCTTAGTCTGCATGGGCAGAACAAAATGCAATACTTTGTTATGTAAGAAGTGTGATCTTTTTCTTTTTGATCAGACTCAAGCGAGGGAAATAAGGGAGGAAGTGAAATCGAACGGGAGCAGGCGCCTGCGTTCATATATATATATATAGATGTATATCATTACTATAGTATAGCAAAGCAACTCAGAGTAGATCGCCAGCGGTTGCGCAGGGTGGTACGAGCCTCGCGCGGAGAGTCCGAACCAGCACAACATTAGGTAAGAAGGATTTACTGAAACGGAGCAACGGTCATTACAAACTGTGGCCGCCGGAGGATTGAGCAGCTTTTTGCTGGACGCGACGCGAACAGCGACAGACGAGTCATCGCCAATGGCGTAATGACAAACTTGTAACTGGTACGGCTCTATTCCACATTTTACACGCACCAATAGCAGGTATCAGTACGCCACACATCAATTAGGCGGGTGAAACCGAATCCCCGTCGCTGTTGCCTCATTCAGGCATAATTCCCAACTGACTCATCATCCTTTCTTAACCCCGTCCTTGCAGTGTCTGTACAAAAATGTACTTACTGCCTTGGCTCTTGTGAGCGTTGCTGTCTCCATCAGCCCAAAACCAGCAAGTCGAAGAACTCAACACACTCTCTTTGAGAAACTCTTCTCAATGGCTGGTCTGCAACTTTGCAACCGCGACCTCAGGTAACAAAGCCGCCAGGCACATGAGAGCAATCGCGAACGTTTTGGGGACGCGTCGCCCCATCATTAAAAAAAAGCCTACAGGTAGTCGCGTCAAGCCCGCGTCCATGAATTCTTTTTTTCCACTAGTCCGTCATTTTATTGCGGCATTGCGGTGATCGAACCTCCACTACGATGATCCTTTACATTCTCTGTTCCGCAAAGTATTACCAAATGGTGGCTGTGCCGGACTTAGCATACACTCATTGGCCGCTGGAAGCCCGAAAAGTAAACCCGTTGAAGGACTAACTCCGTCACGCAGCTTGAGCTTGTTCTGTCCCCCGCGTCCCCGCGGTTGGGAGGGTCACTCTCTCTGCCCTTTGTGCATGGGTTATTATGGACTGACTATTATACACTTCCCTCCCAAATAGTTTATGCCTATTGCTTCAACGGCCTCGTCTGCTGGAAGAAATTTCCACTGCAAAGTAGTTTCATAAATTCGATCTCGTCTCATGAACTGTTATGGACATGTATGTGTTGAGTGTATACAACCAAATTTGTTACATCTTGTTTCTCCGAAAAGTCCGACCGAACGCGTCACCAACGCGATTGATGCAACAGCCGTTTGCTGGGAGAGACGCGCTAATTTGAATCCATGTTGATCTGACCGAATGCCGAGTATATTGGCTACTGGCTAATCGCTCTTTAGTAATAATTACAAGTATGTTCTCGACGTTCCCTCCTGTTCATGATCTAGACTATATTATATATTCGATGCCATTCCTACATTTCCCCTTTCGCAAATTAATATAGAAACCGTATATTCTTAATCCGTTTTAAATCAAAATCGCCGTATCGCGAGGACACACTGTAATCTAGTGAATTTTTATCTCCGCGCATACTGTCATTTGCTTGCTCATCCTGCTGTCGAGTCACACGGACTAACGAAACGTCGCTCTAGATCCGTCGATCTAAACGCGCCGCACAGAGGGAATTACCCAAAACTAACGCTAACTCCGAAGACAGGCAACTTCGCTACAAAACCCTTGATCACCAGTTAAGCGAGGGTTTAGTACCTCATGTCCCTAATTCGGGAGATCCGACTTGAGTCTGTAGGTGACATATCTTGGTGCGAAGTTATGGCTCCACTTTGTTGACCGTGAATAAAATATATACAAAGTTCAACTGAAACCCCTCGCTCCTGAGCTTGGTGCTTGGCTTCGATCTCGATCTTGGAGCGACATGGGATTCCAACGTCTAATTATACATTGACTCAACCAACGTCAAAAATAACACTGTGTGACAGCGATCTTAAAACTAATTATGCCAGAAAATTCCTCTATTCTGATTATTCTATCTTATTTGACAACGGAACAACTATTGAGTGTATTTCATCATCCCTGGACAAAACTAAATGCTTAACCTCCTAAATTCCTCAAATCATGCGCCATGCCTAAATAAAGGTAACGTTTTGTATACGCCCTTGGTACCGCCTAGGCCCTGTCGTGACCGTGCGGCATCAATGTGTCCTGGCCTCCGGCGAAAATGTTTTTGTCGCTTACTACACTCGGCAACGGCCACGCTACGTTTGCCCAATTTAAAAGTTTTCAGGTTGTATATCCTTCCTAATGATAGATTTATCGTTTGCTTTAAAGAAAGTTGCAACTGGAATAAATTATGTTCTCCAGTATCAGCCGAGGGAAATCTTCAAAATGGATCATTTGCGATTTCATGAACAACCACGAGCTGTTCGAGCGTAATTCTCGCATGGTGCATAAACTACCACAATTCAAACTACATCATACGACATCTAAACTTTAAGGTGCAGGGATCCGTCGGCTGTTTAATTTGTAAACCCGGCGATCACTTGTGGCAGCATTCCAATTGAATGAGTGCTGCCAAACGTGCGTCATCCGTACAATTTTTGTTACTCACGTGCAACTAGCCAACATTATCTGATCTGTAACGGCGGTCGAGGCTTTTGTACCTTTACGGCTGATCCGTTTCATGCGTGATCCCGCTGATACGTGCCGGTTCGGAAGCTCCGCCCGGACTTAGTCTTACCCCTCGCCTCACACACACCATATAGCCCACACGCTCGAACACTGGCAAGCAAGCAAAAATTTCGCAATTGCGGTTCAGCGGCTCGAGACTGCACGGCCGATCCGCAAAAAAAAATGTACATCTATTTTATGGCGTGAGCGTGTTCCCTACCCAAAACCTGAAGATCGAATCTGTTGATCTCCGTAGCCCCAAGCGGCAGTACTTTCCATAGCTCATTCCGTTCAGGCAGTCCCGATTCCTTTCATACCTTGGCACATAATTGTCATCCACGCAGTCAGGGACATTTTTAACGTGCATTTGGCAATTTCGCAATGGAATGTCTGTCTGTAAATGACCTGTAGGAACTTCCGTACGTTCTGCGTCTCAAGGAACTTTAGCACGCACGCAGTGCGGCGCTCACGCCAGACGTTAAAATGGAACTTCCGAAAAAGCTTAATTTTTCAGACAAAGCCAGGGGTTCAACTACCCACTAGAATATAAAGTTTAATATTTTTAGCTCCGCTGCAGATATTACCTCTATCCTATTTGGGAAATATTCTCAAGCGGTTCGAGTGGCTTGATCGGGAAATTTGTGTTGAGCTTGGAATGCCTAGATGGACGGCTTAGGCAACTCAGTAAGACCTGGTTACAAATCCGCGTCCAACTGTCCATCTGGGCAGGCCCAACACCATCAATCAATGGCTTATTCTAGATTTATCGACATCATCGTAGCGCAGCCTGTCACCTGCCTGAGCACAACCAATTCTCCCACTTCTGAACCTTTTCGGTTTCTGAAACAGGCAAATACCAAAATTCCGCTACCGGTAATTGACAACTAATGGTGGTGGCGTTCCGCCTATTCTTGCTTGGTTTTCATTGTTCCAGTCAGAACTTTCTGTCAAATTACCAATAATTGCCGGCGGCGCGAATCTAGACGACACCGTGGCCGTTAGTTGTTCGCCGTCGGTGAACACCCCTTTCGTTATTAGTTATTATTAACCAATCTGTGTCATAATCGATTGTCATATTGTTGGTCCATATATGGTATAGCGTTATGTAAAGAGATCTAATTAGCATTGTGTGGATGTATTCCTCATACAATCATGCTCTCCTCAATTTCCTCTGGGCCATATTCTGGAAGTGAAATTTACAAATATAGTGTAGATTCAGCAGACTGATGCCATGACTTGTGTCTTTAAGTCGGATGCGAGATGTGCTGGTCGTATACTCTCAGTCACTAAATGACTACTGCCTTCATAGCATTAACTACAGCAGCATATCATGACTGTTACGCACTCAATCGGCTCGCTAACCTCCGAACACAGCCTCATTGTCAAACTGAATGGCGCTGTGGCTTGCATTGGGAAACAAATGAATATCCTTCAACGCGGGGAGTTTGACGTTTACCCCGCACTTTTTTTGGGGTTCTGTCAACTTTCCCTTGTACCGGAGTGAGTGCTGGGGGATAGAGATCTGGGGTATTTTGCGACCCCGCAGTATGTACAAAGTGCATATTGTAAATATCAATAATCAGCTTGGCGAATGTATTGCTGATTTGGGACTTCTAAGCAGCTATATAAATTGATAATGCGATGACGATCGGAGTGCGGCTCAGTTCAAGTTACTCTCGACTGAGCTCGGGTAGACAGACATTTTGGTCGAGATGCGACTCGTGCAAGCTTGAGCAGTCACCCAACGTTTCTTCAGACTTATCTTGAATCCGTGATGAGACACCTCTTGACCGTACCTCTCAGAAAAAGGCAATGGCACAATCAACTTCTGATGCCACTCAAGTGCATCCAATCTATCTCGCCCCATCGTTATCTTCGCAGACTCCACTCCATACACACATTCCAGATTCAATAGATTCATACATCATCTATGATTTCATCCCTCCTGAAACCAGCGATGCTTTATTCTATGAATTGCTTAATAACGAGATAAAATGGGGCACCATGTACCACCATGGTGGTCCAGTTCCTAGATTAGTGTGTATCCAAAGCCAACTCGACGATGCTGGATGGTAAGTTCTCCTGCAAACATGAAGCCGAATCCAGATGAATTGATTGTGGTTATAGGACCCCGCTCTACCGCCATCCGACAGATCCAGACACTTCTTCATTAACTGTAGTCCCGCAATTTTCCAAGTCAGTCAATTTTATCCGTAATCACATCCAACTACAAGTCAAACATCCGGTAAACCATGTCTTGATCCAACTATACCGCAATGGCGAAGACTATATATCCGAGCACGCGGATAAGACGGTCGATATCGTTCCTGGGTCTAAAATAGTGAACTTTAGTTTAGGCGCGGAGAGGAGGATGGTGCTTCGTGAGAAGAAAGGCAGGAGAATGAATTCCGCCTCGAAGGCCAGTCCAGTGTCAAGGACGAGTCAACAAGTTGGTTTGAAGCATGGATCGGTACTTGTAATGGGACTTTGTACGAATAGGTTTTGGACACACGGGATCAAGCCGGACAAGGGACCGCTTGCTCAGAAAACTGCAGAGCAGAAGAAATTTGACGGCGTGAGAATTAGTTTAACGTTTAGGCATATTGGAACGTTTGTGTATCCTGATATTCACAGGCCGCTACGTATCTATGGTGTCGGCGCAAGTAGAAAGAACAGAGACAATCCGGCGAGTGTTGTTCCAGTCTATCAGGAGAATGAAGTTGGATGGGCGCAGGCAGTCGCATTATTGAATGCTTTTGCGGATGAGAATCGGCTTGCTGCCGAGTTCGATTGGAATACGAGCTATGGCAATGGGTATGATGTGGTGGCGTTGCCAGCTGCCATCAAGGAACGAACTTAGTTCATAGTTGGCGAATCTCATTGACCATGACCGGATTCTCGGAGCATTGGAGCACAGTGCGGATTATTTATTAAAATAAAGACAGCTAGTTACATTACATGCCTGTGTATCCGAATATCGTGTATTAGTCATCACGTCATAGAGATAGAATGTGTTTGAACACTCTGGGATACTACGACCGGCCCTGCGTTCACGCTCAATGCCTCTCAGCTGGCTTAAACACATCCAGACCAGCCGACGTCAGATGTCCGGAATTTAGCGCAGCGACGACTGCTTCCGAGTCAATCAGGGCGCCCACGGCCAACGTTCACGACCGTACGCCTTGCCACAAAGAGTGCTAACGTCTCGGTGTTGGGAATGTGATATGTATGTGCGCTACGACTACGTCTCAGTTTGGGCAGGAATTCCTCAAAAGAAATATGCTGTCATATATCCTGGCGCTTGTCTAGTCTCAGAAAAAAAAGACGCACTTCTGCGAATGTAGTCCCTTGATTGGATTCCAGAAACAGGTTTGGTACTTATCCAAAGGTGCATCACTGTAACTAAGTCGGATGTGAATCATGTTTAGTTGCCGTCAGCTTCAATGACGATGGTGCGGCTCAATTGCAAGCCGGTGCGTTTACGCTAATATATAGCGCAAACGTTAAGGGACTCGGGTGGGCTTCAAGTATAAACCCGTTAAGCCGATGCACCGTCATATCGGCTTAACCTTGGTTACCTTCTATTGAAATGGATATTACAAGGAAATAATAGGCTTGACGAGGTCGTCGCCTTACAGCGAATCGTTTTAACGAGGTTATATTTGCGGGAACAGATATTTCTGACATTCGTACTTCCGAATTATTACAACCGCCGATTACCGAGACGGATTTTTAATATCGTACCTCATCTCGTAATCACCGGCGTGGCTATCAGGAGATTGTGTATCGTTTGATCGTGAAGCAAATAGCACACCATTTCTGGCTGCCAATGACCGATCGAACGGTGCCCCGCCTACCTATACAATTTTGAATTATATATTGGTCCTAGTCATGAGACTGTGAAAAGACCGCAGCTGTTAGATTGATACGTTGTGCTATGTATGACTTTCGGATTCTCTTTCCAAACCCGCCAGATTTCTTAGTCTAAATGACCACTTTAATGTTTGCACTGGTTTTAATGCAAAGGCATCCTGGAATCTCATATATGCACTGTCCTCGTCCTCGTCTCTAGCAACGACACATATGCCGATTCCACATCAGCAGTCATATCTTTCATTTTCTGGGCTGAAATGTTTCCGAAATTGGGGTAATTCCGAAATGGGCCACGCAATCCAAGTTGGAAGCTCTGTCGCTGCACTGGAAGAACTATATGATATGGTTCAAACAGACTTCAAGGCGACAACATCATATATGTAAAACCACATCGCCGCTACAATTGTGCCGACTACGAACAGCAGTTGCACCATCAAGTGACTTTAGTCAAACTAACTGGAAATACACTGCCGGTTAACGAGCATCAGAGGATTGCCAGTAGTAACAATAGGTAGTGGTATAATCGATTGCTGTTACAGGTACTTAGGGCTGCGATACAGGCCCAGAAACAAGTAGATGTCGACAGCTCCGGCAATATGCGCCAAACAACGACGCTAACCCACCGCCTTAACCGAATATGGTCTTAAGGTCAAAAAAATCATCACTTTATATAGTTCGTTATACTTTGAGTGCATTACGAACATTAACCCAGGAGTTGCCCGGATGCAAGGGTTACCCGGAGAATCGACTTGGATGTCATCGACTTCGAGAACCGAACCTCCGCGGCCGCCGACATACTGACGCTTCAACTAAGAGAGCAGTGGTTCAATCCAGCTACATAGTATATTTGAAGCAGATGAATTTATCGTACCTAGCGATTTTATGTTAATTTATTTCACTAGCATCGCTAGAGTCATCGACACCAGTTAGGAATCGACGACAAGATGTCACTTTCGCCAAATAAGGATTCATCAGAGGAGCACGATGACGGTATAACGAATATCCTTGATATGCTGGAGAACGAGAATGGAGAGGCTGTGGATAGCGGCGAGGGTGGAGAAAGCGGAGGAGCTTTCAATGGTGATTATGAGGTCAAAGAACAGGATAAGTGGCTACCAATTGCCAATGGTGAGTTCATCAGGGGAACGCATTGTCATTTTAAATGACTGATTCGGATGGGTTCATGCTGACGGACTTGCAGTTGCGCGGATTATGAAGATGGCCTTACCCGAGAATGCGAAGATATCGAAGGAAGCCAAGGAATGTATGCAAGAATGTGTTAGCGAGTTCATATCGTTCATTACCAGCGAAGGTTAGTCTTGCATAGGAATAATTTATTGAGGACTTTATAGTGACACAAGTTATGTAGCATCTGAAAAGTGCTCTGCAGAGAAGCGGAAAACCGTCAACGGAGAAGACATATTGTTTGCTATGACTTCTCTTGGGTTCGAGAATTATTCTGAGACTTTGAAAATTTATTTGGCGAAATACAGAGAGGTAAGAGACCTTTTCTCTTTGAAAGTGCAACAGCTTAAAATTGAATAGTTCATTGCTCAGCGATCGATGTCGAAGTAAGATAAACCGTTAGGTTGTGTATTTTATGGCAACAAGGAATTTGTATTAGATTGGTCTTTGATTTTCAGGGTTCTAATTTGTTCTGTTTTGCTCTGCAAATGATGGTTAAGGGTGCGATTTGTAGTAGTTTGTTCTATGTCCTGGTGGTTTGTGAAAGGTCAATTTTGGGCACGGTAGTGGCTGATTAGAGACTTATTGCACTGGACCCTGTTTGTCCATTTATACCTCCAAGCCGTCTCGACTTGCCCAATGCATGTAGCTATGATGAGCGAATAACTTCGTCTATGCATGTGGTTAACGAGTTTCAACGGCAGCGATGCGATTGATGTATTATATGTGTGTCATTGGAAACACGCGTCCAAATAGCTCTCAGATTGTGAATTAATTTGTATTATACTACTTTCCAATAAATTAGGAATCGAAATTGTCGTTGCCTAAACAGCCGAGTGTTAAGGGATTGGACTGCAGCTCCTGGCAAACCCCGGTTATAAAACAAAGAATGGGATTTGATATATCTGTCCTGCTGGTATTTCGCTACAACTCCCTCCGGATTAATATTTCTGCTACCAAACTGCGACCAGATTTTGTCCACTCCAACCGCCCAGCCGCAGGACCCGACAAAGCCTGTACTTTAGGGACCCCTATCTGCTAAATATAGAACTCTGTCCCAATTTTCGCATCACAGATTCCGAATCCACGAAAAGCAAAAAGATTACGACACAGCATCGGATTTCGGAAATGCAACTTCGACCTATTCAGCGTCCGATTTTGCACGCTGAACGGTAAGTGGCTTGATCTCACCGAATCAGTAAACCGAGCTTGTCCCTCACAGCCACCGCATAGCCACTGCATAGCCGTTGCAATCATGTGGCTTATTACGGGGACACGTTGCTGGTTGGGGAAACGGCAAATTACGGGTAAGTTTACGAAACTATTACCCAGAATTATTCAGCACCTGACATGTCACACATCTGCCGCGTATTTGCGCCTCGCGTGGACGTACGCATCGACCAACAGAGCACAGTCTTCTGACATACATTGCGAACTCCACAAAGATAAACGAACATATCCGCAAAAGGTTCTATACGTCCGACAATCAACTAAGCAGGCTTGGATTCTTAGGCGTCCTAAGTGCTCTTTCGACACGACGATGCACTCGCAACAAACGGTCTCCTCGTTGTATTCCATCTACGGAAAGCTCGCCAACCACCCCGCTTCTTACGAAAGAAAAGCACTCTATAGATTCGGTCGCGTCCTTGTAAGTACTCATTCCTTATGGTTTAGGCTTGCCGACTTTAAAGTGCTCATAATACTAACGGATTACAGGGTGCTGGAACATATGGCATCGTCAAGGCCGCTACAGTCATTGAGAGTGGAGACCGAGTCGCTATCAAAGTTATCCTAAAGAAGAATGTCAAAGGGCATGAGTCAATGGTCCAAGATGAATTAGATTTACTTAGGCTCCTCCATCATCCTCATATTGTTGGGTTCAGGGACTGGTTTGAGTCGAAGGTGAATTTTGTTATTTACCGAGCAGTACTCATGATGCTAATGACGTTGAATAGGATAAATACTATATTGTTACTCAATTGTATGTCATATGCAAAGCATGAATATACATTCAAAATATCTAACTTTGATGTCAGGGCTACGGGCGGTGAATTGTTCGATAGGATTGTTGAGCGGGGCAAGGTTAGTAACTCCTCATTCCGTGATCCACTAGTTATCTAACGCTGGGCATTTAGTATACCGAGAAGGATGCCGTTAAAACTGTATCGGAAATTTTGGAGGCGGTCGACTACCTTCACAGCCAAAATATTGTTCACAGAGATCTCAAGCCGGAAAATCTACTTTACCTTAATCCAGAGAAAGATTCAGCACTCGTACTTGCTGATTTCGGTATTGCCAAGATGCTAGAGTCTAGCGACGAGGTACTTACGACAATGGCTGGGTCATTTGGTTATGCCGCACCTGAGGTTTTGATGCGTACGGGCCACGGCATGCCCTGCGATATCTGGAGTTTAGGTGTCATCACTTACACATTGCTTTGCGGTTATATTCCCTTCAGGAGTGAGACGGTAAACGAATTCCTAATTGAGGTCCGCGAGAACGGTGTCATTTTTCACGAGAAGTACTGGAAAGATATCTCCAAGGATGCGAAGGAATTTATCCTGTGTATGCTATGTGTCGATCCCGACCAGCGATATACGTCGAAGCAACTGCTCAAGCATCGATGGATCTCTGGAGAGACTGCGACTACCAAGGATTTATTGCCGGCTATCAAGGAAGGTTTCAATGCCAGATCGAAGTTAATTCAAGCTGTCGAGGTTATCAGGCTCGCTAATAGAATCAAAGCTCTTGGCCTTGAAGAGGATGATGAAGATATTGCATCCGATTTTTCGACCAACGAATACAAGAGCAGCGGTAATGGCGGTTTGGAAGTTCCAAAGACGGATTCTGACAGACGGAGAAGGTCGTTTGGTAGTAAGGGTAATGCTACCCTCGTGTTTCAGGAAGTAGTCCGAGCCGCCACGAGAGTTAGTAGCGCTAGCAAGGAAAATCCTAGTAATGAGGAATGACGGTGTGCCGTGATCTTTGTAATCGCACAACTATACCGTTGTGTGCTTGTGACATTTGAACAAGTTTTGTTATTGAGTTTTGTTTATTGTTTGGTTCGCATAATGCGACATGTTATACATAGCGCGAATGTTTCTTGACAATGCTACCGTATTCTGTGTATATTACCTATGCTTGTGGCGAATTAAATGTACAAGCAAATTAAATGTCTCTCAACGAAATAGACGGTCTTCTCTTAACAAAATTTTGTAAGTCTTCCGGCACTGCAACGGCCAGTACAAACCTCCTATCAGCATCCGTAATGACGGCGAAATCATGCCCAGTATCAAAAAACTTCTCAAGATCTTCTAGAGGTGTGTCGGGCGTAATCTTCTGAAACGGCTGCTTCTTGGGAAACTTACGCATGAACGATCGAACGGTAGCGGTGGCTAGACCAGGCTCAATATCACCATCTTTGGGACGTGGTGGGCTTGGCGAGTTGAATGTCTTTTGCAGCTGCTCTGCTGACAAGTAACCAAGAAGAGACCGCGATCGGGATGATATTACCGGAAGGTAAGAATAAGATCGCTCAAATGATAGTTCTAGAGCATGCTCGAGAGGGGTCTCAGGTGTGATCGAGAATGCTGGAGGAAGATCGAGATCCTCGACAGTGGACTGACGTAATACAATTAGACTGTTGCCTGAATCTAATACTAAATCATACTCACTCCGCGAAAATCATGCATTTTTTCACTATATGTACAGTTCATGTACGAACCACTAGAACTAAATCTCACATGCCTACTAGATTTTGTACGGGTGGGAAGCGCGTCGTATGAGATCATTATGCATCGCAACGTTTGTAGGATCACGATGGGCCCAAGTATGGTGACGCTGAGTCATGTTACTTATTGTGCCCAGTCGATGACTGTCCCTGGCGGGTCCAGAACAAAAATTGACTACATTAACGCGAGCACCACACATCGCTCGACCGTAACGAATTTAGGATTTTGCTATCCGAAATATAGCATATCAGGGAATCGTTAGACGTACGTGATTCTACTGACTTCGGAACTTGGAATATTTACTAATCGTATCATATTATTTCAGCAGTTACAACCGAGCCACATAGTAACTTATCGGCGGTCATAAGTATTTTATATATAAAATGCCAATTAAGCAGGTTCATTCCATTCCAGCGCATGTGGATCGGATATGGAATCTCGCACCGCATCCGACGCTTCCTCTGCTCGCGGCGGCGACTTCGGATAAGTCAGCGCAGATTTACTCTCTAAATACATACTTCCCAGTCGCACAGTTAGATGGTAATCATAAGCGTAGTATAAGGTCGGTATCATGGAAGCCAAAGTCAGGTAGTAACTCAGAAGTTGTTCTGGCAACTGCGAGCTTTGATGGGTCAGTGGGCATTTGGATACGCGACAGTGAGCGGTACACTCAAGAAGTTGGCAGTACTGGCGACAGCGGTAGTATCGGTCTAGAAGAATGGGAATTCGTTGCTTCTTTGGAAGGACACGAAAATGAGGTCAAGTGTGTCGATTGGTCGTGCGAGGGAACGCACTTAGCGTCCTGCTCCAGAGACAAAAGTGTTTGGATATGGGAAGGTGCGTACGAATCATCGACCATACGGCGTTAAATTACTGATTTTGTCTAGCTGATGAGGACAATGAGGAATTTGAGTGCTTAGCTGTCCTACAAGATCACACGCAGGACGTGAAGCACGTTGCATGGCATCCGAAGGAAGGCGTGAGTAGCTTCTACCTGGTCGTGGATAGCCTTATATTAACTAAGCTGTTAGTTACTTGCATCTGCATCCTACGATGACACTATACGATTGTGGCGAGAGGATGATGACGACTGGGTTTGCTCTGGAGAAATAATCGGTCATCGGTCAACAGTATGGTGCATAGATTTTGATAAAACGACTAGTGAAGGTGAAGCACGGCTCGTGTCTTGCTCCGCTGACGAAACTGTTCGAGTGTGGAGTCGGGAGTCGATGAGCAGCAATACTGCGCACCGGGACATTCCATCTACGTTTAGATCAGATCCCATATCAGAAAATTGGCAGCAGGAAGCTATTCTGCCGCAACGGCACAGTGGACCCATATACGCGGTTAGCTGGAGTGGGCGGAGTGGCCGGATAGCTTCTGTAGGCGCAGATGGTCTGCTGGTCGTCTATCAGGAAGTAAAGAGAGGTGAATGGGTAGTCATAGCAGAAGAAGAGGATGCCCACTCAGTTTTCGAGATCAATACCGCTGTTTGGAGCAGGAAGTGGAAATCTACGGCGTCACATGGACAGGAAGGCGACGCAGAAAAAGGTGAACCTAAACCAGAGGAAGAAGAAATTATCATAACTGGCGGAGATGACGGAAATATTAACATTTGGGAAGTAACATTTCAAAAGTAGAGATTCTCCCACAACTACTAAATTTTGGAATATTAAATAACATTTACTTTGCATGGAAAGGGGCTATGTCATTTTGCATTGGTACTTTACAGAGTTACCAATTTTGTTTTTCATGACCTGAACTTTGTATTGTACACTATTATTGATAAGAGCTTTTGGTACAAAATTTCGGTGAGTATACAAGTATACATAGTTATCTGTAAAATAGTTCTAATGTAACATATCCTAAACTTACAATAACTGGACTACTTTTTCGATTTCTTCCTGGGAGGCTCTTCCTCTTCCTCTTCTTCTTCCTCTTCTTCTTCCTCCTCTTCTTCCTCTTCTGTGGAATGTTAGTCAGCTCTCACAAACGTTGGACACTCGAGATTGCAAATATACCTTCGAGATCGATCTCTTCGTCTTCATCATTCTCATCCTCTTCTTCAACCGCCTCAGCTGTAACGTAGATTAGCCACTAAACTATCACGTACAAGATGAGAATCCACATACTGAAGAGCTTTACAGCATTTGGATATAGCTCATCAGCAATCAAGATTGCGACTTCATGAGCCTGGGTAAAGACATCCTTTTTACGCTCGTCATCACTATTCTCCCAATCGAAAAAGGTGAAGAAGCTAGGAGGTGAGCCAGCCGGTGTATCGGTGAGATCCTGATCTTTCTTCCACTTAATGTCAACCTTCGAGGACTTGTATTTGATCCGGCCCGCCTCAGTGATATCCTCGCTATCTTCCTCCTCATTGTCGTTCTGTTTATCGATATATGTGAAGGTCTTCGAAATGTTGTTGTCTTCAAGGAATGGATTCTCCTTAAACCTGAAAGTAAGAGTGAAAGTCCTTGGATCAGTCTCTTCCCTATCAACTTCAATTGAAGAAATATATTCAAATAGCTAAGTCCAACTTAATATAATGTATTAAACAGGATCCCAATAACTTTTCATACCTCTGCATCCTGAGGCGTAATATACTGATCAATATCATCGCCCATCTGCTCGAGAGCTATGCCCCAGAACTTCTCGATCTTAGACACAATCGCTTTTCTTCGTTCATAGAGCGGCATGAGCTTCTCTGTAGAATATCTTACTAATAATTCAACGTTAGAAATTATATCGCAAACTGCAGTCTACCCAATAACTTGCATATTTCCAGTTCAGCCTTTTCGAAGTCGCGCTCAAGGTTAGACAGGTCTTTGTAAGCCTGTTGTGTACTATATTAAACAAACTCGCGTTAGCCAATTCACCACGAGCTCGGATCCACCATATTCTCATCTTAGCGACATTAATACACTTACGGTAATGATCCGTCAGCCATTATGCTAGATTATTGCCCGGACGAGAAACTGCAATTGAAAGTAAGATGGATCGGCGATAACTGTATCGATCACAGTGCAAAATTTAGGACGCGTCAAATGGCGACTCGAGCATGACGCGTTTCTTACAGGGTTAGGTCAACTTGCGACGTCCATGCGCCACAGCTTTTAGCTTGTTCTTGCATGTACATCAGGGAGACGTATAACTTTTAAATTTAATAAAGTGACTGATTGCTCTTCCTCGAGCCAGGACCGGAAATTCGAACGGACTTCGGTTATTGTCGAGTAAGTCCCGGAAATTGAGGACAATCTCAACAAGAAATATTTGAGAAAAAATGTTTGCATAAAAATGAGATGGTTGTAAAAACGCGACAATTAGTAATTTGCCTGTGGCAAGGTCAACTCTTTTAAAGATTACTTCAAAAGCCCTAACCCGTAGTTAAGACGGGTGAATTTTATGTTTTGCTGATTAACGCAACCGGCTAGCGATAAAGAGAGCTGTGACTGCTAACTCCGTCCCGGCCAAGATTTACGTATCTTCGAACACTTGATATATCTCTCTGACGGGTTATTGTCTGGAGATTGTCAACTGTCCGGGATAAAAAAAAACCATCTAATTGGAAGGACTGGTAGTAAGTAAGTGCTTATTGTTATTGATACCGAGCATGTGGTGATAAGGCACGGGTTAATTCATATTAGCACAGTAAAGTGAGGAGATTCGCGTATCTACTTGGAATTGGGAAACTAGCATAGGCAGCAGTTTACTAGAAATGTCTTCAGTAGATCCAGAGCCTCTGGCATCAACCTCGCTGTCGCCTGAGCAGGAGATTGCCGAAGCTAGATTAGAAAAGATTAATCTTCCGCAAGCAACGCCACGAGCCATTGCAGTCGGTTTATGTATCGGGTAGGAATATGTTTTCTATACACGTAAATATCAGTACTAATCGCGTATAGCTCAATTGTTCTATTCTCAAATTTTCAGTTTGGACTGCAGACAGGATGGATTTCCATGATGAGCTTGCCTTCTGCGCTACTGGCTTTTGCGGCATTTAAAACATTCAATAAGTATCTGACATACCCTTTCACCGATGTCGAAAATGTGAGTTTATTTGAACGAAAATTGGGCGTAAAGTTGCTTACTAGTTGACATTAGGTGTTCGTTCAAAGGTACGAAATCGATGGTTGTGACGGGACCGCGTTATTAACATTACTATCATAGTGTCGCAGTCGCAGTGGGAACTGGCCCTTTGGGATTTGGTCTGGTGGGGATTATTCCTGCATTAGAGAAGTTTCTCGCCCCGGAGGAAGGAGGTCCGGTTAGTCTCTCCAGTCTACAGATCTTGATTTGGAGTGCTGGCATCGCTTTTTTCGGCGTCTTTTTTGCCATTCCTGTAAGTTTTTTATATCTCTCAATAATATCTTAGCATCTGACAATATACTAGCTTCGAAAACAAGTCATAGTCAAGGAGAAGCTTCGCTTCCCTTCGGGAAGTGCAACTGCAACTATGATCAGTGTCCTTCATGAGAAACCTGACGTGGCGGTCACAGCTACAGAACTGGTTGACCAGCAGTCGACGCTTGCAGATGACAATGAGGAGACAGATGTGGATAAGCAAGATGTAGGCGCATACGGTCGGAATATCCACAATCTGCTGTTGTCATTCAACATATCGGCGGGGTACACTATTGCCGCTTATTTTATCCCTTTTCTGCGTAACCTACCTATTTTTGGTACGAATTTGGCGAAGAACTGGCTATGGACGTTTCAGCCGTCTCCGGCTTACGTTGGTCAAGGTATAATCATGGGACTCCCCACTGTGAGCTCGATGCTTCTAGGCGCTTTCCTTGGATGGGGTATTCTTGCACCAATGGCCACTAAGCTGGGTTGGGCTCCAGGTCCCATAGATGACTGGAAGACTGGTGGTCAGGGGTGGATTTTGTGGATCAGTTTGGCTATTATGGTAGTTGACAGCGTCATTTCGTTTTCAGTCGTCGTCGGTCGAAGTTTATACAGATCATTTGGCAACAAGCGTGTTCGTTACGCAAGCGTTCCTGCAAATCAGACCGATGAATTGCCGCCAGGACTTAATAGTTCTGAGACTCGGCTAGAGGAGGCGGACGAATGCCTAGATGAAGACGACATGGTTGATGATGAGGACGACGCATCGCCCGAGCATCTTGTGTCCCAGAAGAATACCATTGTCGGAATAATTAGCACTACACTGCTTTGCATCGTTGCCATTAAGATCGTATTCCCAAATGTTCCGCTTTACGCTATTGTGGCTGCTATTTTGATCGCATTTGTTTTGTCTATTCTCGGCGTTCGTGCCTTGGGAGAGACTGATTTGAACCCCGTGAGCGGTATCGGCAAAATCTCTCAGCTCTTGTTTGCCGTTATTGTACCTCGAAGTAATCCTGCGGCTGTTTTGATCAACTTGATTGCAGGTGGTGTTGCCGAAGCTGGAGCGCAACAAGCGGGTGATCTCATGCAAGATCTAAAGACTGGCCACGTTCTTGGTGCCTCTCCGAAAGCTCAGTTCTATGCGCAGGTTATTGGAACGGCTTGGTCGGTTCTTCTTTCTACCGTTGTTTACCGATTGTATAACGCTGTTTACGAAATCCCCGGAGCGGTATTCCGAATTCCAACGGCTGTCGTCTGGATTGATTGTTCCCGTCTCGTAACTGGAGCCGGCTTGCCACCAAACGCTCAATACTTCGCATTGCTCTTCGGGATAATCTTTGGAGCGTTTTCAATTACAAAGGCATTGTATGGCAATAGAAAATGGGCGGTATACATCCCTTCCGGTGTCGCAGTTGGCGTTGGGATTTATAATTCGCCATCATTTACTCTGGCGCGATTTGTTGGTGGTCTTGCGGCGTGGTACTTGAGTAGAAAGACCGGTTTCCAGACCGAATCCGTGGCGCTTGTAATCAGTGCTAGTGGTTTAGTTTTGGTATGATTACTTCAGAACGGGTAGAAGAGCGAATGGCTAACTGATTACGATATAGGGAGAGGGTCTGTTCAGTGTTGTGACCATGATCATGACGAGTTTGCATATTCCTCATTTCTAAACGAATAGAGGCGACTATTAGTGCTGCATTTTTGATAAAGGTTAGAAAGGAAACAATATATGTGAATATAAAATGTCGTTGTATTATATGTGAAAGACAGGGTTGGTTTGTGTTTGGCCGGTTGGGTAGGTGGCAGAAGTTTGTAATTCCATTAATTTTGTTAGTCTTGAATTTATACTCTATATATATATATATAAGTTATGTTATAACGTTATAGAGTAAGTTTTATATATAATGGACTATTTGCGACGATTTGGTGTTTTGGTACTTTAGATTTAAAATCTATGTTTTCAATTTCTAATTTTGTAAGTCATAATGTTATAACTTCCATTTCTATTTGTTTCTTAGGTGCTATGGCTAAAAGTATACATATATATCGTTGTTCTTCTGCGCGCAACGTGCAGCGCTTGGAATTTCGTTATGTGATTGTTACTTCTCGATTACAACAGGTAGTTCCAACGTTCCAGGAGGACGAGTAGAAAGCTTCCGCGCTTAAACACAGCGGGGCATTGTATAGGATAGGTCTGAGAACGGTAAAATTCGAAGTGGGTCATATTCTCGCAGCGACAATGTTTGAAAAGTTACGACGCATATATATCCCTATTGCGTGCCAAAAACGGGATATCGAATTCAAGACTTAAGTCATGTCGATCAACAGCACATATTTCATATTTGTCCGATCATCTAATGTTTGGGAATTCGATATTCTTATATAACCGTTAAGCCGATGCAATGTTACAGCCGCTACGTATCGACTTAGTGAGGATATCGCTCTATCGAAATGGATTTTCCAACTTTTATTATCGCGGATTTTTATCGTCTTACGGTGAATCGTTTTAGCGAGGTTCTACTGTACCTATGGTATGTGACTCGTCCAATATTACTCTACCGGGTCCTTGCCATTTTTGCGATGTACTGCATAGAAGACAATACTGACAGTCTGCCCGTCAGTTAATTGGACGCGATGGCAATTCATCTCGCACCTACTGTGGACTACTTGTGGACTACTTGAGTTGAAGAGGGTCTGAAATGACAAATCCAGCGTGTTAAAAACGAAGAAAGGCCAGTAGGAGATTATGCCAATAAATTGGATAACTACTTTACAAGCTCCTAATTCATACGTCAGCATTCTGTTCTCTACTGCATCATCCGATCGGTTCTCGTTTTAGATTCTACACGTTGTGATGTTGCTCATTCGTCTTAATCTAAGTTCAATAACTACCCTAAAGTACAATCAAGAGTCGATATGTTATACATTACAAAACCATCGGCGCCCAATCTGATGACATTTCAACATCAGAATCGAAGTATGCATCCGTTTCATCTTCGTCGTCATTGTTATCGTCGCTTATCTCATCGTCGTCATTATCTTCCTCAGCATCATCGTCTTCGTCTTCGTCTTCGTCGTCGTCATCTTCATCCCCAAACCTTTCTCTATAGTGCTCCATTCGACTCTCGGTGTCAGAGTCCTCTAAATCTTGGCAGCTTTCAGCAGGTTCGATCACAATCAGGCACGAATCTTCATCATCCTTGAATTTCTCTCTCCACAGCTCGATAACCCTAGGGCTCGGACCAAAAGGCGTTCGTACTAAAAGTATATCTTTGCGCGCCAGGTTTTCGAGGTTGTAACCAAACATCAGACGATTCATGTCCCAGTCTAAATCATAAAGTCAGGGTCTGTACTCGCGATTATCTGCTATAGATATCACTCACGATCATGAAGATGAAAGCTTGCCAGCTTGGGCATCCTTCTCGTGGCAGCTAAACTTGCGGCGACAAAGAGTGCGTCCAGCTTGCTAGTGCTGCACGAGAAAGGCTGATATTCGTAATCCAGCTCCATATACTTATGTCCAAAAGGATCGACGCTGTCAAATCGTACGTCAATATGTGTTAAATTCGTCCATATTGGCGTATCTGCGTTCTCATTGACCATGTCGTCAACAGACGCATGAGAGCTGCAGCCGTCCGAGGCTTCAAAAAATGTGCCTGCAGGCTGCGGCCAGAACAATTCCTCTGAGATTCTTCCTTCAAGCCGAAGACTTTGCAGAGTAGTAGATAGCATCCGTAAAGCACGAGAAAGCCTATCGCCTTGGCCACCTCTATAGTACTGGCTTTCGTATATATCATGATAGCCACCAGCGTAAAATTCTCGGGGTCCAAAATACAGTGTCAAGTGCGTGATATGCTTAGGAAACGTGGCCAGAAATTTCAATACATCTAGATACACTTAGTTGCAACAGTTCACCATAGCCCGACAAACAGTAAGTGTTACCTGGATACAATAGCCTATATGCTTCCGCAGATTTCTCAAAAAGGAGAAATTGTAATATTACATCTGTGCTATTCTCAAAATAGGACATAGCTTCCTGAATGAAGCTCGGTGTGAGATAGGCTCCGTGATTGGTAGTGTCTTCCAGCCGCAATTGCACCGGTTTCTTAACTTTTCGCAGGTTTTGAATTCTCATCATGGAGAAAAATCCGTGGTATATCTTGTCTCTTTTGATCAACGTTAATTCATTATCCGGATCACGGTATTGATTGACTGTTACGAAGCTAACTCTAACTTTGTCACTAGATTCGCTCAGCTCGATAATATCCAGCATTAGATTCCAGCCGCGCTCAAAATTCACTCGTAGTTGTGTGTTAGAAGTATCACATATCGTCTGGATGGCATGAAACGTCCAATCTATTCTCTTCACATGTTTGGCCAAATGCGATTGCCGCATGAATATCTCTGACATTGCCAGTCGAGAATCAAACCGGCTATTATGGCCAGAGTCATCATTGGTGTCCGTGACATCAATTATGCAGCTTCGAAATAAATGAGCCTGCACAATTTCACGATAAGTTTTGCAAACTAATGCGAAGTTGAGATCGAAGTTTGAGTCGTATCGACCCCACCTATCGAGAACTTCCTTTAAGCCTGCATATTCAAATATCTTTCGGTGAACCTCAATTGGAAGTGATGTAAAGCCTACCATATCCAGACTCAGGTTACAGGTTCCTGTGTTACTGCGTATAGCATATGATCAATGATTGACCACGGTGTCATGCCATTATTGTACTACTTCGCTCATCATGATCTGACATGCCTAGTTTGTCGTAAATCGACTGTGATCAGATAGTTCAAATTGCTACATGATGACGCCGCACAGTATTTTAACCCTCAAAGTGTGCATGAATGCATGATCTCTGAACTCCTTGGGCAAGGGTTAGACGTAAACACAAATGACTGCTTCACTTGTTTACATTTCACTTTATATGAGTCCACAGAGAAGTAACATTCTGTGGGATTTTTCATTGCAATGACAGCCCTGTCAATTAGTTTGCCAGATCAACGCTATGATGTTCAATTATTGCAGAAGCATAGGTCGCGGCTAAGTCCATCAATTCTGTTGTTAATCGCGTGGACATCCTCCCTATTAATGCTGCATTTCGTTTTGAAAATTATTGCTTGGCGCGTGATAAAGTGGACTGTTTACGTATTTTTGACGAGACATCCACTTCCTACGACTTTGGATATTGTACTTAGCAAGGCAATGATTGCAGATACCTATGAGATGGAGCTTCCAAATAATGGTAGGCTGATACTACAGGTGGCTGCGCATATTGCAAGCGTTTGGTATTGCGACCATTGTCTTTCAAAGGCAGAGCGTCAAATTGTTCATTCTCTCCGCTACCGCGGAGATGCAGGGCCGAGATGGCGACGCGCCTGGAAACTAGCTGCATTCATACTCGCCGCCGCTCTTGGAGTGTTTTGCCTAGGCTCCGTCTTGGGCTGGGCAACAAATGACTTTGTCCTCTGGTCAGCCGTTCCTACGATTGCAAGGGCGCGACCTTTCTCCTTTATTCGGGACCGGAATATGCTGTTTTTCTTCGGCAAATTAAAATTTAACGGAATATTGTCCTACCTTGAGTCATTTGTAACTCCCAGTACTGCTACATCGGCTTCTTCACTTTTTGCGCTGATGGTGTTGTTTCTTGAATTTCATACACACGTTCTGACGATATTTGTGCTTACGCCATTGTCGAGCTCCCTGGCTGCCGGAATAAGTGTAATGCAGGACGCAATCTATTCGCTGTATTGCTGGAGTATGCCGTTTATCATGCGTTTCCGGGCTGAGCATGGAATTAATGCGTGTGAACTTGGTTGGAAGATCTCCATTCAATTAGGCCATGGTTTGTCTTTATCACAGTCTTTCGTGAGTGCTTCATTGGTTTATATTCTATACTAAGATGACATATAGGACGTGTCTATTCAGTGGATATTCGTCGCAGGAGCTTGAGTACTGACAACCCGACGACTCCGATCTCACCGTCAATGAATCTGAAGCCATCAACCAGTATATTTCGGCGTCACAAACTGAGATTATTGAAGGAGAATGTCAGAGGTACTGGATTGCTGTCTAGCCAGAACAGTAATAAGGAGGATTCGAGACATGGGTCTGCAGACTCCAAATTAGACCAGTGGGAAAAAGGTTTAAGTGATTGCTTGGCCACGCGTCATCAGGGGATGGTCTTGTCAGATCTAATTGGTTCATATTCGGATATTGAAAGAGAAATTGCTACTCGTCATCATAGCACGATGCTAGCTGAAAATCGTCACATCTATAGGACTAGCAGCAACTCTGGGGGCGCACAAAGCTTAATTGCTATTTTTCAGGGACATACAAGTGCCACTTTTAATGATGCTGAGACCACGGAAGTATCTGTCAGAAGTCCAACAGATCCGTCTTCATCGGACTCATTTACTCAATACATACAAATTAACATAGTGCCAAATAAGCAGTCATCATCATTGCCCATCATCAGATGGCCCAGGACAGCAGAAAGTGCATCACCATTTAAGTCGCGTTCTATGTCAGTGTCTAAGTTCCGCTATGTATCCAATCCAAAGTTCTCGTTACCGGAATCGCCGATAAAGAAGAAGAGAAGTATCAGTGCGATATCTGTTAACATTTTATCATCAAAAGTGGCCACGCATTCAGCCAAGGTTACCAGAGCCGTCGAAAACTGCGTATAGAAGCTCGAGATGATTATATGGACGGGTCACTGACAATTGGTCCGTTCGGATCGCGTAATAGGGAGAGTGTCACTGTATGACCGTAAGGCGAACAATGTATAGACGGATGCATGATTTTTATGGCCATTCGTGGGAATAACTGAGATATATATGGTTATCATGTACATTTTTAAATGTATGAATAACACATGGATACTGTACAGAGGACCCTTCTACTGGGATAGACAAGTAGTTTAAATTGGCTTTTCTCAGATGATGGCTCAATCTTCATTGGCGTCTTCACGGGGTGAACTTGTTTATCAAGGCTTCCGACCTGTAGTGGTGGTTGGGACATGAAGACAAACTCGGGCTGTATGTGAGATGCCGCAACTTTGGCAGAACAAGATTGCCACTTGATATAATACTTGTGTGCCAAGTCGTCTAGTGGGAGACGCCATCAATATGTTTTCATAGTCGGATCTGTCCATCGCTACCTCTGGATCGCCACGGTCGGCGATAATATATATCTGGGCATTTGCTCTGTTCCCGAGGTCTAGTTTAACAAGGTGAAGAGGCTCGCTCACCTTGTGTCAGTCGCGCGTAGCGTGGTGTAAGATCGTGTATAGCTGCATCTCACAAGAATGCGGAGTTAGCCTACAATATGCTGATAAAATTTTTGCAGGAGGAATTAGTAGGTGATATTGCCAAGGAGATTCATAGGAAAATTTATTCATTATTCCGTTCACACATACGAGGAGTGAATACGGCAAATCGCAACAAGGATTAAATTCATGCCTCTAGCATCAGGACCTATCTAGTCAATTTCAAATATTCATCAGACTTCCAAGTCGAAAAAAAAAATTATCTTTTTCTATGAAAATATCAAGTCTAATTGATTCAAATATCCAAACAATAACAGATACCATAGTACAGTACAAGGTCCACCAACTTTGGTGCTAATTAACGTCGAATTACAAGCTTTTATCATCCCATTTTATAGTCTACGTCAATGTCTTTCGTAGCAACGGCTATCTATCATTTTTATACCGTTAAGTCAAACCGTTTAACTCAAGAACTCCTTTGCTATAACCTCGGCAAATAACTTAACACCCTCAATCAACTTGTCCTGAGGCACAGTAGCGAAAGTACCTCTAAAGAACACGCTAACCTCCTCGTCATCAGCCGGCTTCACGGTCTCATCGACAGGATCCTGATCGGCTCTGAACCATGATCCAGGAATGAACAAGATGCCGTGTTCGATCGCCGCCTCGTAGATCCGGTTCTCAAGTTGCAGGGGAGTCAATTGTCCGTACAACGGATGCTTGCGGGCGTCCAGCTTAAGCCAGAAGAACATGCCGGCAGTGGGTTCCTTCCACTCAACGACTTCTGTAAGACCCGCTGGAGCGTGCGCCGACGGTTGGACAAAGAACTTGTCGAGTGCGTCCAAACAGACGTTGCGGCGGTGGGTGTATTCCTTGCGCAGTTCAATTAGCCAGTCAAGATAGCCATTTTGACCCCACTTGGAAAGAAGAGAGTAGACGATGGCTTGCGAGAACCCGGCAGGAGTCTGGATCGAGACTTCGTTCTGGCGAGTAAGACGCTCAATGAAAGGATCCTGCGCGACAATCCACCCAAGACGAGTACCGGGAGCCATGACTTTAGAGAAAGAATCGAGGCGGAGGACACGACCGTCGACGTCAAGAGATAGGTACGAGGTGACCAGCTTCGACAAGAATTTGTTATATTTCTCGGGTTCCTGCTCGGCGGTCGGCGGGGAGGGGAGCTTGGTCGCCGAAGTGCCCGGAGCATAAGCATCCATCTGAAGGAAGTAATATGGCTCATCCTCAACAATGATGATATCGTGCTTGGAGAGGACGTCGTAGACGGCCTTGCGACGCTCGGGAGAAAGGGTACCTCCAGTCGGATTCTGCCCCGTACTACGGATCGAGTCAACACCTTGCAAACAACCAATTACCATTATTGAAATAGTTTTACTTACGGAATGGTATAGAGAAGCTTGGGCTTGGAGCCCTGCCAGTTGGTAAGCTGCTCATCGAGTTTTTCTGCAAGGATACCCTCTAGGTCGACTTTAACGGGAACGGACCGAACACCCTGAGCATGCGCAGCCTCCATCGCGGATGAGAAGGTGTACTCCTCAGCCAAAATGGTATCGCCCCGGGATGTCAACAGCCTCAGAGCAGCATCCCAACCCTGCGTGTTACCGACCGTCATGAGACAACCCCAATTCGAGTAAGGCGGGTGATGAACTGTCGCAGTATGTTCGGAGATCCACTGCAGTAGCGGCTTGCAACCATCAGACTGACCGTACTGCATGGCTGTCGCAAGGGGAATCATACCAGGCTCCTGGTTTCGATTATATCTATCGACTTCGACCTCGACTATTGGAGCATTCGCAGAAAGCTCAGGGTCATTGTAGTCTGTGAATGGAGCCGCAGGAGCTGTCGCCGAGATAGTCTCAAAGGGGAAGTAAGCCGGAAGTGGAAGACCACCTCCCAAAGAGACGATTCGGGGGTCAATGGCGTACTTGAAAGCAGTCTTCAGAGGTGACGGACGACGAGCTACTGCTTCGGGAGAAAGATGGTGCCTCAGGTCCTTCGCCTTGGGCAACGTCGTTGCGTGGCTACCGGTTCCGTTAGTGGCCATTTGAGTATTTAGCCTGGACTATTATCTGGTGTGCGGGTATTTCAGGTAAATATAAGCTGAAATGTGGGGAAGATGATGTCGGCAAGAAAGTCGTCTTCGAAAAAAAATCGTCCTAAGTTTAGAGCGTGGCAGGCGGCTGTCCTGGCCCCAACTTTACTCTAAAGGTCGCCGAAGACGGAGTTTCGGCATCTCGAGTCATTCGGCTGGTCAGTTCTACCAGCTGTCGATGCCCAAAGTCATAATATCTCTCGAAACGAGCAGCAACGATAAATTATTACAGGATATTGTCGTAACGAATTTTTAGATGGGCTCCGACCGAACTAGCTGTACATGGCTTTAGTCTCGTAGGCTTAGCTGTGTGAAGGGTTCCTAAATTGCCATGACCCGTTCACGTCATACGTCCCCAGAACCCTCTAGTCCTCGCCCATCAGAAAGTCACAGCACGATGGGTCTTAATAGAGATTAACAATACTTATCCAAATTAATACGAAATACGAAAATATGAAAGTCAAATCATTTCCTTTAGTATATTCCACCCTATATTCTAACTCAGACTAGAACGTACCTCATATATCCTCAACAATCTGCAAGTCCATTCTAACTAAGTTACTTTGCAGCTGCACCGACGGATAGAACTTGGACTAATTGACAACCTGCAATACAGTGATCTCGCACATTGCTGCTGTCAAGGTTATAAAAGGAAATATCTTGGAGTGGTTTGTCGTCGGAAGGAATCAGACCACGGAACTTCCCCCCGGCAACGTACTCGACGGCAGCCGTTAAACGGGTAATACTTTTCCGTTTCTGGTTCAGGAACTCCCGGCACTATTCAGCATCATTACGGAAACTACTACTGTCTACCGAACTAGTAGTGGGGCTACGGAGTCCAAATAGACGTCAAGGAGTTGAGCAGTAAGTCACATGGGTGACCTGGAACATCATGCCACGACTATTGAATCAGTAGATGTAGGGACTGCACTTGTCGGTGATGCAGATACCGTCCACGCCGTTGCCAATTATCAAGATTACTAATCCCGGATCAACACTGTGCATGGTGGTCCCATTTCACTTTCGTATGTCTCATCAAAAATGTCTGCTATTAAGTGAAACTGAAGGATAATCTCGTGGTCAATGGCCGACGGGCGATTACTGAAGGGATCGGTGAGGAGGATGGTATTCTCAAGCATCTACTGAAGCATTGGGTTGGAAGTGAAGTGACCTTGGAGAGAGTTGGAAGTCAATGTGCATTGGTAAACGCAAGGCTCGTAGTTTGTAGTGCCATTGGTGTTCCAACCACCGTTGCGGGGACTGCCGAGGGTGGCTGAGCTGTTCAAAGTTCAAAGGATATTGAGCGATGGACGGTCAACAGAAACGACAAGCTGAAAGATATGGTGTTGCCCAGTTGCTGACCCTTGGATGCAATCCTACTCGACCATCGAGTTAAACTCATCAGACCATTGCAAACACAGTCTTCACTATCCGGTAACTATCGGTTAGAGAATCAGCTCGGTACTTAACTGTCCAGATCATGTGGCTCCAAGTCCTACATTAGACAGGGCTATCAGTATTACGAGCATGTACCTCGATAATCTCAACGAAGCACGACGCCGCTGGTCTCGCAAGCAAAATAACTGTCCCGCTACTGATCGCATAGGGGACCGGAGGCGACTCTGTCCGCGCCGGCCTAGCTTATTGGATATATGTGTCTACTAACTGGTAAAAACGAGAACGCTGTCCAGTCTGTCAACCAGCGATATTTCTGCAGTAATATATACTCGCCATCGCGCTTGCGGCAGGCTAACAGAACAGGCAACTGGGATCCGCACGTGGAGTCTAGACCATTTCGCGATGTATGTACCGAGCTTCGCATACCGACAGCTGGGCTACTGGTCGTCGCCTGTGCTCGCGTCAACTCCCAACGCAGACTTAGCAGTGGGAAGTTAATAAGGGCGATACCGGCCGCCCACGATCTGCAATGAACAGCTTGATCATGCCCTTACGTTTGTCAGCACTCCCGGCCACAATGAGGCAGGATTGGCCAACTTTGGGCACGCGAGCATCAAAACTGGCGGAAAAATTTAGAGCGAACTGGCGGGTGTGCATGTGGAGAATGCGTTTGAGCATTTAATTGGCTCACTAAATAGCCCCAACCCGCAACCCTGCGAAATTTAGCGCGCCAGTTCAATTAAGTTACCGTCTCCACATATTGTTAGATTATTCACTTTAGACTGGAGGGTTTAATACTAGCTGCCTATGTCATATGAATGGGGTCTGCCAGTCATGAAATATGGAAGTACTGATTAGCTATTACATGCAACAAAGTTGAGAGTAAACTATCTGATTCGAATCTGACATCACAATATTTCATGCTTTAGACTTTGATTGGCGAACTTACGGACAGATGACGTTCAGTTAAGCAAAGTAAATCAATTCGTTAATAACAATTAAACAGACAGTAAGTGAGCATTGTCATATATTACGAGCTATCTAACGCAAGGCCGATATTGTGGCACCATAGCAGCGCCTAACTTGCCTATGACGTCATGAAGACTTCTCTCTAACTAATTAGGCGATAAATTTATCAACCACCACATTGAACTCTCCAGCTTTCTGCACGTTCACCATATGGCCCGATTCTTGGATAATAACCAACTCCGCGTCTGACAGCTTAGCCATAGACTTGTTGACATCGGGAAGTGGTCCATCCATAGCACCAGCAACAAGTAACACATCCTTGCTGTCTCCTCTTTCCTTGATCTTTGCAAATGACGGCGTAAGATCAAAATTCTGCAGCGCGCGAATGCAAGCAACAAATCCCTCTGGCTTCGCGTCGCTCAGCATCGCCAAAAATTCGTCCCTCCGCGACGGATGCTCATTAAGGAACTTCTTGCCCGGCTCACCAGGGAACCATCTGTCAAGGGTTAAGGGCGCTAGCTTTGCCATACCATCGGGTCCATCCGTAGCTATCTTGATCCGGGCCTCGAAGACATCCTCGGCGCCGGCAGGAGCGCTCTTCAGTCCACTTCCAGCAACCACAATTTTTCCTACTCGACCCGAATGTCGAGCTTTGAATACCACCGCAGTGGTAGCACCCATGCTGAGTCCAACAAAGGCGTGGATACGCGCGATTCCAAGATGATCTAATATTGCAGCCGCATCATCCGCTAGTTCTTCGAATGTCAACCCCTTGCCGTAGTAGTCGAAGTGCTCCGACAGAGGTGACTCTCCGTGGAACCGCTGATCATACAAAATTATTGCATAGCTATCTCTGAAATGTTCCACGAACTCTTTCCATAAAGTCTTGAAGTTCGAGCTGAGCGCATTAGAAAGCATGATGACAGGTAGATCTCTCTGTGGGGCATCGTAGAAATGGTAGGCGATCTTTGCGGTTGAGTATGGAAGTGTCAAGACGCCAAACTTGCCCTCGCTCGTTGGTACTGGAGCCATGTATTAGTTTGGAAGTAAGTAACTGTAGGTCGATCTTTTGCGCAGGAGGACAGATGCGTTGTTGAGGAAGCTCGGAACGATATATGAAAGCCGTGAATTGGTGAATCGGCGTGACGGTGAGTGAATGTTAAGCTCAAAAATAAATCTGCCTAATAAGAGTCAAACCGCCAATGCATGCTCTTTATATAATATGCGATTCCTGGTTGTAGCAAATATTTGAAGAGAATAGCGTAGTCGACAGCGGCGAAATAGTGCTGAACTTATGGTATGGAATACGAGAATTTCCCCTGTCGTTATAAAGACTTATATGACAGAGACCTGGATGCCTGTGACGTCACGGCTAACGTCGATCAGCCTCCATTAACAGCCAAACCGCGATTGAGTACCTCTGATATATTTCTTCATTTCAAAATAAATTTAAGATCTAAACGTAATTTCATGAAGTTTCATAAGATGTAAAGTCGATTGCAATGCGCAAGCAACCGCTAGAAATTTTTTGGAATTCCATGTTGATACTTGCGCAAGAACATCCATTCCCCTGTCCCTACTTAGCTCATAGGGAATACATTGTCCGAATGCAGAAGGCTGAACTCGATTATTAGTTAGGGTACGATTTGAGATTAATCTTTATTCTTATTCGTAAAGTCAAATACGATTACTATACGAGTCCATGTGAAACTTACGATTAAATATATGATCGCTGATGTTGGTTACTCGCAAAACATCGTATAGTCATGCACTTGACTTCATTATCTGCCCTGAAATGCACACGTAGAGGGCAAACAAATAAATTGAATAAAAAAGACACAATATTACAATTCAGCTGCAGTTGAATAGTGGTCTGCAAGTAAAGTCAGCAGTCTTACCCCTAGCAATCCTCTACCGCCACTAAACAATCTCTCAACAGCCACTTCAGAGAAACAGAGGCTGGAATCGCGAGGTAGTCTCTGCGGCGGCTGCCATTCTCTTGTATTCATCTTTGTGGGCCCTCCACGATTTTAGCAACCATCCGTCTTCAGTAGCGGCGACAGCTACTGTCTCTTCGTCAAAGTAGTTGTCAATATCGGATCGCTGAGCCTTTCGGGAGCCCAACTTTGAGAGCATGCGAGACTCTAAACTGGGCTTCTCAGCAATAACAAGTTGTCAAGCGAGCGGCAAATGATACCTAACAGATCCAATGGTTCGTTCGTCGTATGTTTATAAGGCAACCGCGTTCCACGCGTTGTCAGGGTAAATGTTACTAGGCTATACCTAATTAGGAAAACGATTACTATACGGTTACTATACGATTACTACGATTACTATACGATTTTTTGTAGACTATACGATTACTGTACGATTAGGTTCTTAGAAAAACTTTACGAACATATTAAATTTTGACAGTACAAGTAATCGTATCCACCGTATTAGTCTGTCAAACGTTGTTGTTCGTCATTAATAATAGCAAGCCTTTGTAATCTACTGTCGTTCAAGGAGGAGTAAGCGACGGCACGCTAAGTTGGACCTTGAGCTTTTTTGTTATCTTGGACAGGCTAAACGGAAGGACCCATGGCTCAATATTGGCGAGCACTTATAGGTAGAGCGAGTGCAATATCTTCACCAACATAGTGCATCTTCCTCTACAGCGGTGACTTTGTTATCTCAAACGTAGCCTGGACTTCTCGGAGCTAGCAAATCCTAACTTCAACCATCCAATCAAGCAAAAATGTATTTGCACCTCTCGTCATGAACGTCAACCAGTCAGGAAGTAAGAACCAGCATAGCCAATGGCTAATGCTCTGTCTTCTACGTGTGGATCCAAAATAATCTATTGTGCCATTTGTCCACCAATTTCAGATCATCATTTCAACGAATAAATATCCAACTAGTCCAAACCTGAAAAGTTCGGCTTTGCAGGAGCTTTTGCATTCACAGCCAACCGATTCTGCGCATTTCCTCGCTTTCTCTTCTTCGTTTTCTTCCTCTTCTTCTTGCTCTTCTCTTTTTCATCACTGTCGTCGGAGGTATCATCGTCCTTGCCGCTCTTGTCACTGTCAGTATCACTGTCGTAACTATCGGACCCGCCATTCACTTTCTCCGGCTCATCTTCTACATTCCAGATGCGAACGACTTCACCACCAGCACTTACAACACGACCCCATGAATCCGTCGCAACAGCAATAACCCCGTCTTCACCACCGTGCTCAAACTCCTTAACCGCTTTTCTTCTGCGAACGTCAACTAAACGTACAAGTCCATCAGCTCCACTTGCAATAATCCTTTGGTCGGGATACTCTGCTATACAATCAATGCTCTCATTACTGAGGATTGCTCGAGCCTGCTGATCTTCCCAATTGTCTTTCATCCAGAACGTAAGCACACCAGTTGCCATACCCATGACGGCCGTGACTGAAGCTCGTTTTCCAGGAACAACAACATTACCAACACGTCCTTCATTTGGATTGTACTCAAAATTTGGCGGATAGGAAATGCACGAGCAAAGAATCTCGTCTTCCTGACCCTCACTCGTAGATAATTTTCCTTTCCGAATATCAATCCGCGTGACAGTGGTAGATCCTGTGGTGATCAACTGATATGTGTTTTGATATTGCGCTAGGTGCGATATACTGGTGATGTAGTCCTCGTGGAGATCAGGAAATGTGTACGCCGGCTTCACTGTCCGCTTATCGAAACAGTGTAGAGTGGCTTTCTCTGTGCCGACCAAAACATGAGTCGTTGTAGTTATCAGTGCAGACGGGACTGAACTACTTGCATCTCAGCATTCATTGCGACATGTATCATTCAAATAAAGAAAGACGTACTTAATGTCGTGTGAGTTTTTGGCAATGACTTTACCCGTCTCTGGCGATGCCTGCTTAATCACTGAATCTGTACCAACGGAATAAAGATCTAGCTTGAAATTCAGTTATCCATTATTTAATAACGCCGAAGCACTTACAAGCTCCTTCTTCATCAAACGCTACTCCTCGGCAACTGCCTTTATGTCGCCTAGTCTTCCACAGCCTATCAACTTCTGTAAATTCTCCATTCGTCACCTTTCCACCAGTTCCATCATCAACCTCACCAGCACTACTGACGTCGCTATCTTGCTCGTTGCCACTATCAAATTCATCCACAGCATAGCGATGCACGTATACATGGCCGGTGGACAACCCGGTTGCGACAATCGGCTTCGACGGGTGCACTGCCACACCAAAGATCGTGCTGGGAAACGAGATCGTCGTCTTTGGCCGACGTCGACATCCTTCAGAAATCATTTTAGCCTAATTGTCACTGTTGACCATCAATTGAAGACGGCGTATAATGCTATGCATAGTAAGAAAACAATGCAGACCCTGGTATTCGGTTCATCATAAGCCGCAGGAATTATATCCAAATTTTCTTGGAAATTAAAGTTGCTTAGGATCAGGGTTTGGTTTGTTAGGAATGCGACCTTCCAATGGCAATCACACCTATTATAGAGATAGTGATAGAGTCATATGTAACTTAAATTGTAGGAGAATCAATACTAAAAAGGGCAAAAGCAAAGGATATTGAACGACAGCTTATCTTGACGGTTCCGCTGCCCTGGATATACGTTATGCCAGTATAACGTATATCCCTATCTTCCGACGGCAGTTAACTGTCTTTGTTTTGTACTTTGGATATGAGCAATAAAGGCCCATGATTATGTATTCCTTATGGGTCAGAATAGTCTCGCTCGTTGTTTTATTCACAAGGTAGTACTTGCAAGTCATTACTAACGCAGATGATGCGACCAACAACGAAGGAGTTCGTTCCAGCATTAGCCAGGTTAAGTTATCCTACTCGGAATTCGGTCCAAGTTTGCAGTAGGTCGCACGAGTCGAATGATAATCCGAAATGGGCATGTATAACGTTACACTTTATCCAATATAACTGTCCAATTCTTCTCATTAAGTGTTATTTTGGAAAGCATATGTACAATTAAGCTCTAATCCAATTCGTGCGGCCGTTCAGACTTTGGCTGCTATTGACCCGACATGATGCATCTAAGTTGTTTAACATCACCAACGACTGTTGCAGCCGAAAGATCTGTAGAAAATCACTCGACGGCATCGATAAGAGCATTTTGACAATGAAAAAAATAATAGAATGCTTGGTTTAGCCATGGTGTGCAATATTACTCGTCTCCAAAATTAGCATTTAATAACTGGGGTTGACACTGAGCTTGAAAGTCGGTGTTAGATTGAAACGTCAAAAGGAGATTGAGACACGCAGAGCTGAGAAAATATATGGATAATATCTATATATTTAAGATATGTGAAGTTACTATTGATTTGTAGAATGAAGATGCAATGTGTGATAGCTCCAGGAAGCTTGGTCAAATAAGAGTATCGGTTTGGATTGAAAGTCTGCCCAAACGTTAATTGGAATTAAAGTTCGTTTTTGGTATGGGATGCAATTTTGTCGCGTTCTTTAATCGCAGTGTAACCCTTGTGCGGCTCAACCCTTGCCGCATGCGTCGCGGGCATCCTAATAGTTCTGTCGCGATAGTACTCCTTGTACAGTAGTATCGCGAACTGTCTATAATCATCCGAAATAGTTCTGCCATTTCCGAGTAATCTCAAGTCTCATTTGACGTATAGTTAGATATTATCGATCTGATAGATACTGAGGTGTCAGACTTGTTTGGCGACGTGGAAGGACATACAAGGAGTGTGCATTGATGATCCGCCAGCGAGCTTAGAAGTCTCAATTATCGCAAGCTTTCGTGAAGGGGAAACGTTCGAGAACATGGGTTACCATCCTTCTGGGCTTGAACGACTTCCATACGAGATCCACTTGAAAATCTTGCGATATGCGACAGGTACTATATATAACCCGGAACCCAAATTCGAAAAGAAGTGGAGTGTGGTTTGCCGCCAATGGAGGGATATCATACAGCAGCAAATATTCGAAAATGTCACAGTGCATGTCGGATTACATTCAGTGAGGACTGTCGATCATGTGAAGCGGTCTCTGGAACTGTTTCGAGCGCGACCTGGGCTTGGACAATATATTCAGATTCTCAAGTTGCGGTTTGACGATAATCTGTCTATATCCCACGACGGCGACAAACAAACTGTATTGGAGTGCATTGCGACTTTTTTTGAAATAGTGGCAATAGTCGTCAAGGATGGCGGGGGCTGTCCGGAAGTGAGGGTCATAGGTGGCTTTGTAGACAACCCTCACAAAATTGCCGAATACGATTGGGGCAGCACAGAACCAGAACCATCGATGTACGAGCTAGATGTGTCCCAATCTTTAAAATCGTGGTCAACGATGGACAGGATAAAGACTCTTAAGTTTTGCAGTAATCTTGCAGATCAGTGGGTACTTCCACCAGAGACAATACTTGCTTTACTGGAAAAATTTCCTGATGTTGAGAACATGTCGTGGTCTTTCATGTTCTTATTTATGGGTTTGAAGACAGGTCATTATTTTTATCCAAGTGAGTATCGGTAAATATAGCTTGATCAATTTTTAAGTCTATATTTCTGACATGTGTTATCACAACTACAGAGGTGCTGGAGGTCATCAAGTTAATTCCCGATACAATAACCACACTCGAATTAGATTTGCGGACTCGACAACCGGAAAGCATGGATCAAAAAGAGTTTATGGCCTATGAGAGCGCTCCTTATCGTGGAGGAACGGGCGACAGGTTATGCCGTTTAATTAGGGAACGATCATACAATTTGAAGAAGTTCACATACAGGGGGCCTGTTTCTCTGGAACTGTTTGAAGATCAGCGATTGAGACCTGAATTTCAGCATTACTATGATGCCGAAGAAGACAACGAGAGGTCAAAGGTATTAGCAGTTATAAAGGAGCCTTATTGGCCGAATATGGAGCATTATGTGGTCGAATTCGAAAATTATGACTCCTTCGGTAATCCCTATTTCGTTCCAATTTCGGAGTCTAGATATGGCCTCTATACCCATGAGATATCCATGATTTCTCATTCACAGTCAGTATATAAGCGGACGTCTGAGTTGGAGGCCGGGTGCATTGCTAAGTTGAACTTGACATTCCTTGGAGCTAGTGTGGCCATGACGCATATGCCAAAGATACAGTACTTTGAGGTCTCGTCTGATAGTATGTTGCCCCTTTCATCATTGAATGTTGAGCCAATCTTAACAATTGTTGATATAGGGCAGGGCCACACGAAAATGGTATTTCAACAGAATAAAGCCGTGCAAGGCGATTCCGAAGAGAAAACAGATGATAGGATGCTAGTGAAGCCTAAAAGACTCTCAGCTAAGTATATATTTTATTTCCGTCACAGTTTCCGGGCATCGCCTCAGATTCATGCCGTTTGGAGGAAAAGGTTTGGCAATGATCTCGCCATGAGCGATGGCCTAAATTGTGATTATTAGACTTGACACATAGGTTTTAGCATCTATTGCCATAATGGCTGGATTTCATGATTGCGCAGAGCAAAAGGAGTTTGTGGTTGAATTGTAAATGTGTATTATAGAGCAGACTTGTAAATTATGAACAATGCTGGAGCAAATGCCTAATTCCAATCTTAACTTACATTAAATACCGCTTGATGAGATGATAAGAATCAAATTTGCCCCTGTATGCATTCAGCCTTTCGAAAGCTTCCACATGGCGCCTCTTCTCGTACTCGCCTTCTTCACGCTCATGAATAGATTGATCCAGCATGACAACATTCTCAATATCACGCCCACAGTCGAGGTATCCCCACGGGGAAAGACCATTGGCAAACCGGATCCACCCTGTCTGATACATGTCAATGAAAGAGTCATATTTCTTATCAAACTTGAAAGAATTGAAGAAATAGAGGACATCCACGCCATGGTGAGCATCAAGGTCAGCGAGGAATGGATTCGGCTCGTCAAACAAATAGTGATAAGTCTTGATGCCAGCCTTGCGCAGACCATTTACAGCGTTATGCACTGGCTGTCCATACGAAATATCATCGTACATAACGAGAGCGTTCGTGAAGTTCTTTTCATCCTTGGTAGGCTTGATGTTATACATCTCTGCGAATTCAGTGCCCACCTTGGGAACCTCCATCAGGCGAGAATAGAATTCATTTATCGGAACAAGCTGTTGAATTTTGGGACCGTAAAATTTGGCTTCAAATCTGCAATTTCCGAGGACAACGCTTTCAATTTCAGAATGAGGAAGCTTGTCAATGAATGGTCCCTCGCCGGCAAAACCGCCCTCGTCGACAGGACCGTACATTCCTCCAATGATAGGAATTGCCTCCACAAGTTTGTCAATGGGAACTGTTCGAAGTTCTTCGTCGGTCGTCACACCACAAAATCTTTTCACCTATTACCGGTCAGTAGACATAATTTTCAGCTGTAAACTCGCCTTACATATACTATAACATACCTTCTCGACAATCTCTTCAGCCTCGTCTACAGGACGTGGAGTTCTGGCCTCAATTACGGTGCTCATCATACCAATTCTTCTGAATAGCCCCTTGGACTTCTCATTAACAGAGTGATAATGCGTCGAAAGGCTGCCAGCAGATTCGCCCATTAAAGTTATATTGTCTGGATCACCGCCAAAGTCGGAGATGTGTTGTTTGACCCACTGAAGTGCAGTCAACTGATCGTACATTCCATGGTTAGCACGGCCATCCATATAGAGAAAACCATATAGAGACAATCTGTAATTTATGTTGACAAAGATGACGGGCATGCCCTTGTCAATTGATCTTTCAACGAACGCTGTAGGGTCATAAGCTTTATCCGAAGCGGACCCCATGTAGTTCCCGCCGGGAAAGATCCAGACGATTACCGGCAGCGGCTTCTCGACGATGATTGGGCACATAACATTGAGATTCAAGCATTCAAACTCGTCAGCCTTAGGGCGGGGCGGAGGAAGCTGGGACGCGGGAATAAGTGGCGAAACAATCTGTGGCAGCTGAGGTGGAATCGAACTGGATAGAAGTCAATGACTTCTACAAAAGGACATTCGAATGAAGATACACATACCCATATTGAGTTGCATCAATATTTTCCGGGTAGCTATCAACTCGTGCAGGATAGTCGTATCGTTTCTCGATAGTCCCAAACTTCAGTCCTCGAAATTGTGTAGTCTTGTCCGATGTATTAACTCCTGTAATCGTAACCCCTCCTAACGATGGAGCAACTATCTTTGAGGTATGCATCGCTGCAGACCGCTTCTTAAAATGAAACGAAGGCCAAGACCAATTGAGAGCGAAATAGCCGCCCAGAAGACACTGACAAATATGGCTTGAACTTGACCGTGAGCCGTTGTCGAAAACAATTAGTGGGTACGAATACAGGCTCTTCTAGACTTCCATACGCCTTTGCAGGATAGGCTCATGAGAAATTAACATAACACTTATCACCAAACTCAGACTATACAATATACTTGATACATCCAATTTTGTCAGGCGCTTCGAAATTCGAGTGTAATCTCCCGCAGTTCTTTGATTTCCAGCATAACTTTCCACTTCGGAGTAGCAACTTTGGAACCCTTGCCCTGCCCATAGCTGAGAATACCAGGGCTGAAGTTATTACACGCGCCTCACGTCTCTCAGCCTTGATCAACACAGCGCAAGATTTCAAGATGGTGCCTCCTCCGAAGCTTGTCGACGAAGGGGCCGAAGACGATGAGCTTGGAGCAATTCTAGCCGAAGAGGACGTTGACGTGGATGGCAGCGACGCCTTGAATACGTTCCTAGGGGATGGGCTTGCACTTGCATTGGCCAGTGGGAAGAAGCTCGGTGATTCGAAGGAGTATATCGCTCACGCGGATGATGCTATTGATTATGAAGACGAGGATGAGCTTGCGGACGAAGAGTACGAAGACAGTGTGATGAACGATGTCGAGGCCGTATCAGAAAAGGAACAGGCACTCGTTGAACATGACGGCAAGGAAGGCGAGACGGACGAAGACGATTGGGCCAAAGAATTTTCAGAAGATTTGAAGATCAAAAAAGAAATCAACTCAGATGAAGATGAGGATGAGTCTCAGCAAGAGATTTCATCTGCACCCGCGTCGCTTGCACAACAATATTCGATATCTACAATTGCGGATTCATCATTTTCTTCAAGAGCACGCTCTCCGAGTGCTTTGCCACCTGGGCCAGTTTTCGGCGACGCATATCTATTACAGGGACGCTCAGAGATGGGGGATATCAAACCGTCACTTGAAGTTTCTGAGCAGCCGATAGTGGCAGTGGAAGATATCGCAGCCCTAACCGAAAACATGTTATTCCAGGACATGGTGGCTGCCGAAGAATCACGGCCGTTACGGATGTCTGCCCTATTTGCTCCAGAGCCAGTAAGGCTGTCACTTCCAAAGCCTCACTCAGTTAAACGTATTGTTGCGATCTAGTCTAGTTTGGGGAGAAATCTCAGCTAACATGTGTGGATACTCAGCTTGCGTACCGACAAGAGTCAATCTAGATGCAGATAAAGACCAGCGGAAACTCTTCCGATCTCATGCGCGACCTCGTGGATCCATATATGAAAAGCCTGGAGTGGTTCAAATTAGGAACAAGGATGCATCAAACAGGAAACGATCAAATAAACAGAAGGTTGGAATGATTTGTAATATGTCTCCAATGCGCGAGCAAGGCTAAATTAGCATGCAGGAACGTCATTTGACGCAGTTCGAGAAGGAACTAATATTTTCTTGCTACGACTGGGAAAGTAAAATCATTTGGGATTCCGACTCAAGCATGGGCAGCGACTATGAATCAATGGCCCGAAAGGTTTGTTCACCTCTTCCATTACCAGCAACGTCATCTAACAAGTCCGTGCAGAAAGCCAGAATTACGATGCCGTCAGCTGACGATATATATTGGGTAGATGACGATGAGTATGTTTCGGGAGTCGGTGATGATGCAATATTAGAAGGCAATCTCGAAGAGCAAGCCAACCGCGTGGTCCTTGACCTCAATGATGTTCAACTATTAGTCGATGCCCAGAGGGCGGATCGGCCGAAGAAAACTAGCAAGTCCATGGCAATTGGTGAACAATTGTTCCAGAAACGGTATAACATATCGAATGACCAGGCGTATGATCTTCTTAAAGAGAATTATCAGTCCCGCGTTCGTTCGACAATTGGTAATCTCACAATTGATCACTCAATGGTAGCCAACCGACTACAATCACCTTACGTAAGTTTAGACTGCTACCATATAGGTTTATGCTAACTGATTTCACAGTACAAAGTTAAACTCTCGAAATCACAAGCCCGTTCATTCCACCGTCCCAACTTTGTTATCCGTTCGAACACAGTTATACACTTCTCTAGAGTCCGTCATCGTAAAAAGAAAAAAGACAAAGGCAAAGACATTGCCCAGATTTTCGCGTCTTCGAAAGATTTATCTCTCGGTGATGGTTCGCAGTACGTCATGCTTGAATATTGCGAGGAATATCCGACAGTTATGTCCAATTTTGGAATGGGAAGTAAGATAATAAATTATTACCGAAAGAAATCGAACGAAGACGAGTCCCGTCCGAAGTTGAATATAGGAGAAACTTATGTACTTGGATCGCAAGATCGAAGTCCGTTTTGGAATTTCGGGTTCGTGGAACCAGGGGAGATTGTACCGACATATTATAATCGGCTTGTTCGTGCTCCAATATTTAAGCAGCAGGTTAATAGCACAGACTTTTTGATGATCCGAAGTACCGGTGGTGGTGAAGGGCAGAAATATTATCTACGAAGTATACCGAATTTGTACACGGTTGGCCAGACTTTACCGGTCACGGAGATTCCAAGTCCGCGGTCGCGCCGTGTAACAACAGCGAGTAAGAACAGATTGAAGATGGTTGTTTTCCGTGTGCTGCGCAAGTCAGAAAATGAGCGAATATTGGTCAAAGGCATTTCATCGCACTTCCCTGACCAAAATGATATGCAAAATCGACAGAGACTGAAGGAGTTTATGGAGTACCAGCGGACTGGGGAGGATCAGGGATATTGGAAGATTAAAGCGACGGACACATTGCCGAATGAGGATGGAATTCGGTCAATGGTCCACCCAGAAGAGATTACTCTGCTCGAGACGATGCAGGTCGGGCAACAGTTTCTTGAAGACGCTGGTTACGGTGGTGGTAAGGAAGATGATGACCAGCATGAAGGGATGAGTACTGAGGAGAAGCTGGCTCCATGGATCACGAGTAAGAACTTCATCAATGCTACGCAAGGGAAGGCTATGCTGGAGTTGCACGGCGAAGGTGACCCGAGTGGTTGCGGTCTCGCGTTTAGTTTTATTCGTACATCGATGAAGGGTGGGTTTAAAGCTATTGGAGAGCCGACTGATGAAAAGGTTGATAAGTCTAAGTACGGCGGTCACAGTTACAATGTGGCGCTTCAGCAGAAGGCGTATGAGGAGGAGATTGCACGCATTTGGAATGCACAGAAAAAAGACCTTACGATGCCTGTTGCTTCTGCAGATAGCTAAGGAGCGGCAACAGTGTATATTCTACAATTGGTATGTTCGGGAATGGGGGCGTTGTATTATATTGGGAGTCTAAAATGGTAAATCTTTCCAATTAAGGTATAATTGTATTACGTCTGACTTCGAGTCAGCTTCATGGAATCGCAAGTGACACAAAATTTGCCAGAGCCCAGTCCAAGTGAAGTGTAGTTAAAAGCCGAGACTGTGACTCGAGACCCGACCCTAGTTGGATATGGCTAGTGTAAGTATCTCCGTACACGACCCACTCGCCGACGTAGAGATGAACAGGTCTTTAAGGATATAATGCAATACTAAATATATTAGACACATTAATTGCGGATAACGATCTCGTGATCGGTTTTTTCTCATCGGTAGGGTAAAATACCCCTGAGTGCCCTCATCGCTGCGATCTCTAGAGTCGATACAAACCCTTAACCAAAACGATTTAATCATAATTACTACTGATGGACGCGATGATAAAGCTACAATTATACTAGACTTGGGTATAGTAATATCTCGCGCAAATTATTGCATGAGCACTGCCAACAATGATTGACCGAAACAACCTAGGCATCGGTAGGCGTGAGATCGCAACAACGACAGCTGGATTTAGTTATTCGATTCCTTCCGCCGGGCTGTGGATAATCAACGCGATTGCAGCGGCATTTGATGATTCATAGGATGAGCTGACGTTATTCAAGTGAATTATATATCTAAACATATCTCCCATTCATAATAAAGGAATGAGTCAATAACTATCGTTACTCAGTACTCCAGACCTCCAATAATCGTTGGAGCGGCCAGTTGGCACAACCACTACGCAGCTACAAATGCATGTCCAGTTTGAACCAACTCTGTGATTACATCCTCAGATGTCGGAATAAATATCGCCTTTAAAACTGGATATGCTTTGCACGAGCAACAATAGCGTTATTGTCATACAAGTATATCAATCTCAGCAGACCTTTGAGGGTTCACTTGCTTTCCGGATGCTCGAGAATAATTAGGCATAACTTATGATACATACTTGCGAATGCATGACAATTGACGTGTAGAATTGAACTCCGATGAGACAATTAGTATAACAAACAACTCGTCTACTTTACGACACAATTACGATCAGTTTGTACAAAGCTAATGCTCTATTTGGCTTTTATTTCTCTTGTACCGAAAAAGAAGTGTATGCAAAGCAAATATGTACAGACTCATAACCAAAATATACACGCATGCAAATCAAAAATAAAAAAAGCGAATCCCACCAAAACAATGCAATATCCAAACACAACAAATTAAGGTCGTAGCGAAAGATTGAGGGTAAAACTTATCAAGTTCGCTGTTAAGGTAGTATTTCTTTTCGAGGGACCGTTTCCCAGCATACGTGCCGCACCAAAGTTCCACGTGCTCCGTTAATTAAGAATAAAGGATAATGTATAAAAAAGCCCTTACGCCTGCAATCTGCCGTTGATTGTCACTAGAAAAGCATGGCAGTGCTCATGTGCACGACATCAATGCTATCAAAACCTAGTCTTGACGAAGTCGCTCTTCACCTTGCATTTTCGAAATCAACTTGTCAAAGGAGGTGCCCTGTTTTCCGACACACTTTTCTTTATGGGCATTGCCGAAGAGGGAAGATAAGGGGGTTGACAGCGACGGCGAGGCAGTCGCACTGGATGGGAAGGAGGCAGTGCCTGACGTAACCGGAGTTGAGAAAGGAAGCAAAGTGGAGCCAGCTTGACATTTCCTTCGAACGAGGACAATTGCTGCCGCGAGAAGAATCAGTCGCATTGTTAATATATGCATTGACAAGCTTGCTTGTCTTACCTCTAAGCACAATGTAGAGGGCAGCGCCCGCGAGAAGAAGAATGAGGACGAAGACAAAGAAGTCATAGATATAGCCTAGTTTTGCATGGAGCGAGGATGAAGTGGACCGAGAGCCGACAGATGATGACATGCTGGTGTAGTCGACATTATAGAATTTGTCGCGGAGCAGGTGCTCTTCAAGGATGCGCTCGTCAACAGAGTCTGGAACCATAGTGCTGAAAAAAATCTGAGCAGCTTTCGAGATGGAATGTAAGTAGATGAACTATGGATACTTTGGAGAGTGGGTGGGATCGATTAAATGGCCGTACGGTTGTTTCTGGTCTCTGGTGAGAACATAAAATGTTTGGTGGTCTGTCCCGTTGGCTGTAGCGGCGTCTCTCCTGTGCATTTCTATGTACCCGATGGAACAGAGCCAACAGCCCTCGCGGTCATCTTCCGGCACGCGCTTAACCTCCCCTAGCAAGATGTGAGATTTTTGGATACATCTACTAATATATTTTTTTTGGATCCCACTTGTGCAGGAAACATGCCAGTTGATTATCGAGTTCTACAGTTGGTACGTAATACGAACATCAAACACTGTGACGTCAATAGGTGCAGCAATGTGCCTTGACCACCCCCTACTTTGTTCTTTGTGCCTAGGCCATTCTGGTAATAGCGCCAGGTAATTTCGGTTTAATTAGCTACCTCGCCTCCAACCGCAGTAGCGACAATGGTTAAACTTTGTAGTCTGAACCTTATCGCATCCACCCTGTCTTATTCCTATATTTATCGCTCCCATGTACTATTACTATCATACAATTACCAAATCTAGTGCAATCTATACGGCAAAACACGTTTGTGGGCGCTAATTATCGCGGCCACAGCTTCTTCTCGTTTCCACTCAAGCCCATTCCACCTAACTCTACTATAATGGAAACCAGCGCTCAAGCGGCGCGACTACCATCTGCAACAGGCCAGATATAACACGTACGAAACAACAACCAGCGACTTATACACCGCACCGTAAAATGTGAATGCTGTCCTGACAATCGACAGAGGAGCTAAGGCACCGTCCGAATAAGGCTGTAGTCGTTGGCACATCGCAACCGGAGACAACAATGTCCAGGACTACGCAGTGTCGCGCACGCGAGTGATCGGCATTCACTACTGCAGCTATGTAATCGAAATCGAGCCATGTAGAGCCACGGCTTCCGTCAGATCAGTCAGGCATCTCTTCAACGGAGTTATCGTGAAAATCTAGAGCTTCGACGCCAAGCGTACCCGTTCCTTGTACAAATCGTTGACAGACTATGCGTCAGCGGACGCTGCAGGGAGTAAGGCATATTCCATAGACGACGGGACTGCCAGTGCTCCGTAGTACGCGCAGATGGCCTACATTCGCTTTAGCATATTCATAAATAAATAGTACACCGAAATAATCACCGACCTTGCATTTCCCGCGGACATGCAAATACGAAATAAGAACAGTACTATCGTCGTCGTCCTGATCTTCGTACCTCTCCACCGGTTCGCGAACCTGTTCAATATTCGAATTGCGGGGCAAATACACGGCAATGTGGGGAGAAATCGGACGGCTCGCGCTCACAATAGTTGTCCTTACCACATCAGCGAATACACGAAAGACTGATACATATGGCGTACTTACAAATCATATGGCTCCATCGCATGAAGGTCAAATACATCTTGAAAGAGATAGTGAGGTCCTCCCCAGGGCGGACTCAAGAAAACGACATCCGCCTGTTATAATCCGTCAAGTCTAAGTTTTGATCCTTCCCCATTAAAAAAGCAATGATCATACCTCGATATACGGAGCGTACTCGAAGAAATCACCTTCAATGAAGTCGATTTTGTCTGCCACGCCATAAATCTCCGCATTATGCTTCGCACAACGAATTGTAACTGGATCTTTCTCAATCGCAACAACCCTGTCGACTAGTAACGCAAGTTGAATCGTGTTTCCTCCGGCACCACAAAAAGCATCTAACACAACCGACGGTCTACAATTGTTGTAGATATGTTCCGCAATATTTCTGTCTTCAGCGTCAGCTTCCTTCCCTATGTCCACTAATGACTGTTCAAACCGTACTTTGCGATAATTTCAGGAGTAACGCTATACCACGACTGCTCATTCATCCAAATGCCCTCAGAAAACTTTGAAAAGAGTGAAAACCGTTGCTTCCAATATCTGCAGGTGTCGTCAGTGCCTACTTCTCCACTCCGTAATCTTAATATGACATACTTCTTCAAACCATTCGGTATAGTCCTTGCCGTAAACGCCACTTGATCCCAAATCTATAAGCATTAATACTCTAGGCACATTTCTGCCTATTAGCTTGTGAGATAATGGTACTCACATCTGCCCCATCGTCATATGGCTGTAAGTCGACATCATCGCTGATACTGTTCTCAGAAGATTGCATGTCAAGAATCCTGTAAGAGAGAGCACTTTCAATTGACCCGCATACTCTAGTATACCTATGCTGCTAACCTTCGTTGATCACGACGAACAAGTGCGTGGCAGAATTTCACTCATAGAGAGCAACCCAACCATTCCTCTTTGGAACTAGCGTAGGAAGATTTTGGTCCAAAGTCAATACAAGATGTTATCGATGCACAGCCACGACAAGCCACTCTATTCATTTTGCCTTCACCATACCCGCGCAGCTGTATTCGGTTATTCTAAGGTTTGCTCAATTGTATTAGATCCATTCTTTCCACCGACCTCTTCGTTTTCCATAGTTACAAAAAGTGGGAATACGTAGGCCCACTTTGTTTCCAGAGTGGTGTCGATGTGTCGTGGCCGTCGTGGCCAAACCCTCCATCGTCATCGAAAGCTGGACGTCATCGTTCTCATTTCGTTTGTTGTTCCGTTTGTCATGTTCAGTCCAGACAATAGCAAGGATGAATGTAGTCTTTGACATCAAAAGACAAGCCAAGCTCGATCTGATGTGAGCACGGAAAAGATAAGCATACTAGTTGTACAGTTGCATTTGACCTCTTTACTCTCCTCCTGGTGATGCGCTTGGTTTGGAATTTCTTGATACACAAAATACCCGTCTGGAAAAAAAATATAATTTTCACAATTTCGCAGTTTTGATTTGGAGACTTATCTCCAACCGTGCTTCAGAGGATGATGTTAACGCGACTTTCATATCGCAATTGCTTACTTCAACTCGCCATGTTGTACAAATCCCTGAGTTCCCTGCTTGCATATACAGGTGATTAGTTACAATATTTACCAGCAGCAATCTTATTTAATAAGTATTAGCTGTATGGAATCAAACCATACTTTAAATAGTAGCACTTAATTATACACCAGTCAAACTTAGTCTATGTCATCATCCGACTCCTTCGCCTTGACGCCTTCCGAAGATTCCTGCTCTTCTGCTTTACTGTCTTGACTCTCAATGTCGCTCTTCCTCCGGATTTCGGAATCCTTAGGTGGTGGAGGCGGTATACTTATCGATTTAGATGGTTGACTGTGATAGTCAATCTCTTTGCTGATACGTTCCTGTTCGTCGAAATACGCGTCAAGTTCTCGATTTGGAGCGGAAACTGAGGATTGATTGCTGATCGGATAGTGGTGTTTCCGGCGCATATACGCTGGCAGCATAGATGACATTCCTCCAGGAGATGTAGGTGACACTGTAGTGAGGGGCGGTGATGTCGGCTTCGGCTCTGTTGCAGTTTTTGACGTTTCTTGGTCGTCAATATGCATTTGCTTGAGCAATAGCTCGGTCTGCGTTAATGGGAGCGTAGCAGCACTTGCAGTCTGATTCACACTCTGTTCTTGTACTTCAGGGTTCTCGTACTCATCGTCGTCTTCAGCTGAGAAAATTGTCTCGCCAGGAATTGGCATCCGGCTATTCCATTCCGGCAGCCGATGAAGAAATCCAAAGCCAATCCCACAACCCATTACACCGTCTCCGCCCCACGAACGATCAGGTACAATAGTAGTTAATCGGACAGTATTATAATCGTGATTATACACTTGTAGCGTCAGTTCTTTGTTCACATTTCCCTCCAATATTTCTGCCAACGCATTTTCGTACAATAACTTATGCCCTTCGATTCCGATAATATAATCCGAATCCGGCTGTAGTCCGGCATTATATGCAGGTGAATCTGCCTGAACGTCAAGAACGTGGAATATAATGTCGGTTAATGCCAGAGGGGACCAATGTAGAGATAATCCGAGCAGCGCTTTCGACTCCTCCGACGCAGCTGGTAGCGGAATTAGGACTTCACGTAGTTTCTGACCCTTGGCGCTAAAAACGGTAAATTTAACTGATCGACCGGCACAGTTCTGTATTTCCTGGGCAAACAGAGCCGCGTTGCCGTCTTCCTATACGAAATGTCAATAACTACCCCTTGCTATCGCCGAACCAAGATCCTCGACATCGACAAGTGATCCTACAACGACAACCACGACGATAATGTTATTTATCCCACTTACAATTTGATGACCGTTTATACCGCATATAAAATCAAAAAACGATTCGAAGCCGTATTCCTTGGCAAGCGACTTGTCGACGACGTTGAGCACTTGGAAGCCATACGAGTTGAGCAGGACGTTTGCAGAGGCACTTTGTTGCAATGATTGCTCATTACCCATTATGAACGCGCGTATTTATGTGGATATATGCCGGATGTATGTAAGATGGAGATGGCGAATTGACTGTGTAGACAATTTGAGGATGCGAGATGGGAATGGAAGTCAACCGATATGGTGGTAGGCGTGAAAGCCGCATGATGCGTTGCGAGTGTGACCAGCCTCAATTCTTGTGAACTGACATTACGAATCTCAGGAACGAAACAAAATGTAATAAAATGTGTGCTATGCCAGAGAGCACTTGCCTGAGAATAATAAAGCATCAGACCATCAGTTATTTGTTATATCGTTATATCTACTAAAGGGCATGAATAAATGAATTTATTTGTGGACCGTTCGATATCTCTCAGTAAAACGACAAGTTCACAAAGAATTCCGGTGTACCTAGCCAGGCTAGTGCTTTCAAGCGAAAATTAAATAGTTAGCTATGCAATTTGTATGCCATCCTGTTGCTTTCGTACCATCTCTAGACTAAATGAATCTGGAAATCTAGAGCGGCTCAAGCGTGAAAGTCCCAACGCAGAAGGTTCTTCTTGGTGATTCCACAAACTCACTGTCAAAAGACCTTGCTTGCATCCATCCACTTTTCAAACCGAGTTTCCACCCGACTGGACGAAGTTCACGCGAGAGTAACCCGTCGAGTCCCACCACTTTTCCGTACCAATTGTCATTTTCAAGCTGATATAGAATTGCTCACTGTAGATATTACACAACTGCAAAATGGCGGATCAAGTGGACCACAGCCCACTTCCGGAGCAACCAATGACAGAAGATGGCCGACAAGCTTTGGCAAAGCACTTCTACGACGAAGCTATCGACCACAAATACCGACTCGGTACACACCCCAGTGTTCGCCTTCCATTCCTCATAATCGCTACTGGCATCGTGACCTTCCCTCTCGGCTTATTCCGCGGGTCCAAAATCGGCGGGTTAAAATACCTAGCCGAGAATTCGCATCGGCTACCAGGCACTGTACAGGGATGGTATTTTTATCACAAGCAGAAGAATTATATGATTTTAAAGGATGGGATGATTGAGTCGTTCAAATTCGGCGTGCGGTCGATTGCGTTCGTGAGCACTATGTTTGGGGTCGAGGCTTTGTTGGATTGGGCGAGGGGACAAATTGATTTTTTGAATACGCTTGCTGGGGCATCAACTGTTGGGTTCGTGTATGCTGCCAGGCAACGTGAGTATTTGTAGCTGTAGTGCTGATTGACAACGTGGCTAATTTGATGTAGGAAATTTACCCCGGTCTCAAATTAGGAGTACTGTCAAGTCTGGCGCACGGTTGGGACTGATATATGGACTGCTACAAGATGCGCTGAGAGCTGCTGAGGGCCAGCTGTGGTATGTGAATCTAATAAAGCGAACGTGCGAGGAGGACTATTTCTCGCCGGCAGAAAGCGAGACGAATTCGTCGTTATAGAATCAGCATTGATACATTCTAAGTAACGTGGGAAGGCGTTTGTATATAGGTCTTACTATTATATGTACAGGGTCAGTCGGTTAATATACACCAATTCATGTTTGAAACACCAATAAGTTCCAGATTCAGGGTTTCTCGATCTGCATCTCATCATGCTCGTCGTCATCCGACATGTCTTCTAACTCCGGAATCGGAAAGTTCAAGATTGCAGCTATGCCGGTAAACTGATCAAGCTGCTTCCCGGACTCATGCAAACTCGAAAACACAAGTGACTCACCGCCCTGGCTCCTAACTTGCTCGACCAATGCAACGTAATATTTCCTCTGCTTTACGTCGTCACTTCTAAACAATCGATCCGAGATTAACAAAGTCTTGACAGCACCTCGATCGACAGCGGTGGCAACATGTTTCGGTCCGTACCATGCTCTTACGCCGCCCATTCCGTCACCCTCGTTCAGCACACAGAAAAATTTCTCCAATGTGGCAGACTCGCGAGCAAACTTCGTATCTGATAACCGTGCCAATACTTCCGGCGCCCGCAAAACCTCGTTCAAAGCATGGATATGTCCGGAGGCGCAATGCACCAGCATAAACTTATTCTTCGATTGGATCAGTATTTTGTTAGACCCCGCCGTCGCGCTCCCAGTATCAACATCTTTTCCCGCAGTGTCAAGCAAGTATTTTAGTAACTGTTCTCCAGAAAAGCCGGGAGACGCAATAATGACGGCTTTCAAAATTCCGTAATCGAAATGTCGCTGCATGGCTACCGCCACAGCCGCGTAGAACCTCGTGATAGCTTTGTCATGTGCGACAGCGGAATCTGCGGCTCGTTTCCGAGGAATCGCAATTTCGACTCGTTGACGGAGGAGCGTCATGTGTTCTGTGACGAGGCATACGTTCGCCAGACCGGGTTGTAAGACGACGGCGCCGACTTCGGCGCGGGAAGCGGGATCGCATGCCGAAGAGATGGTTTGCAACGCGACTGAGTCCCATGGCGCGTTGGGCAACTTTGAAAGCGTGAATGCTCGGTGGAGAGCGAGGTCGAGAGTGTGATATGCGCCAAGTCTGACGTGAGGTGATTCCTCCGCAACGGGCCCTGATGCGTGAAGGACTCCGGCAGATGGATCGAAGTCTGTCTTTTGCACGGTGATGGCTAGTGTGAGTTGGACACGCTGAGACGAACCAGATGTCGAAGGAGTGCCGCCACCTCCAGCAGCCAAATCTTTATCTTTGTCTTTCGTTATCCGTCTGTAGAAGTAGGGAGTGAGTATTTGTGCGCAGAGCAAAGTGCAGCGTTTCAATGAGCTGGATTCACAGGCAAAAGAGGCACGAAGAGGACGAACTCTGTACCTCTCTTCATATATTCACTGCAGATTTAGGTAAAACATCCACTTACCGGAACGTGCTGGCTTTCAGGATGTTCCCTGTGTGTATGAGATTGTAGGCGTGCCATAGATCAGCGGGCTCCTCGGGCTGTAAGCGGATTGAACCAGCACCTTCCTTATCGAGATGCTTCGATATCAGCTTCATTACGTATTATATACTACTCCTCGTACGGCATACACTGGCCATCGGCTATATTAGTGATAGACCGTAGTCTGGCATTTTAAATTTCCTGTCGGGATCATCGGGCGACCATCGGCGTCATTAAACCTTAATTTTTCAAGGGTCTTGATCCGGCGTCTAATCAGTTCTATATTTCTAAGGAAGATATGGGATTTCTAAGGAAGATATGGGAAAAGCGAAACACTTGGATCAAAGGAAATAAAATATAACGATAACCTTTTTGGGATAGACAATCCGGCAGAATGTTACTGATACCTGAGCGGCTCATCCGTGCGCGCGGCCGGCATGCCTTTTAAGGGTCAACGAATAGAACAAACCTGCCGCAAAATACTCATAACAATGTCTGATAACCGTATTCGCATTATCTGCACGTGCGGACTAGGGGATAGAAGTAGTAAACCGTACCAAATGAGCGTGTGACATTATGTTTTCAGCAAATTCGCCCATTGACACAAATAGGGGCCCAAAAAAGGCCACTTCACGGGCGGTTATTGCCTGACAGCCCATTGTACTGCCACATGCCGACGATGTATACGGCCACAGATGAATCATTAAATAGAATATTGCATGCTAGGATATGACGAAACGACCACCGACATGATAGTAATCAGTAATAACGCCTGTCGCCGTCGCACAGAACCGCCGTCTCGCGCATTCTATCGTCGGTTGACCAGAGTAGCCTACCATGCGCTGCCCACCCGGATCTATAAATCTCCCCTTGTCCTCTCCAGTCAGCCAGTATCTATCCGCGTCACCCGTACCCGTCTAACTCACATTCCCTCCCTGCCTTAGCCAATCTTGTTTTGGTACTGTAAGTGTCAGTTTGCCAGAGTGATTGGTACGTTTGATATCACGTATTTCTGCCACACATCACTAACAACCTAGTCCGCTGAGATGCCAAGTTTCTTCAGAGCAGACACTCTTCGTTGAGGACGCGACTGACGTCTGTTGACAAACCCCATTCTGTATAATATTGCGCGCAATTTCCTGTCAGAATCTCCGTAGTCGACAGCCAGTAAGTCCAGTTTCAGTATTTGACGTGACTATGAAATGCGATAGTCGCAGGCATTTCATCGCCGTGAATGATTGCCTAAATCATGAATATGGATGCAGCTAACATATACAGAACCAGCAACAGTTTCAATCGCACGCAGCGCTTTATTCAATTACTCGATCTGCCGTTCGTGGCGTTGTCCCCTCTACCCCTAGCTTACAACGATTCGACCAGCCGTAGAGAGCACACAACCGTACGTGTTGCCGCGGAGACGGGACGAAGATTGGATCTGATATATAGTGGGTACGAGACCCTGAGTTGTGCAAGCCGCGGCAGCCGCCACACGTCCAACCCGCCACAAAGGGACTAGGATTATCATCACCTTTGGGTTTGCCCGCCAATTGCAAACAGACTAGCTACGATAAATAGTAACCTTTCCTGCGTCACGCGAACACTTCCGTGTCCGCACTGCGCTCGCACTCGCGTCAATATATTTGAACTGCTCGCTCGTGTTTCGCGCCGCAGCCGGAAGCGAGTCGAGTGACACACGCGACTCTTGCCTAGCCAGCTCATCGCTTTCGTCCTCGATCCCCTCCGCCGGGGTTTGCCGCACCAGCGCACGACTTGGGCTCCTAGTTTCTCGGCCCCTGTGTGCCAAATCCGCGCCGTCCCGTGCTGCCTGAGTCTGCCATCACCGTCCCTGCTCCCGGAGCTGCGTATGGCGACGTTCCACGTCCTCTCTTGTCGTCGCCACTTTCCTCTCCACGTCCTCGTCCTGCCGCAGCAACAATCTTGACTTCCGCTGCTCAAGTCCGCGACAATAAACAATGCCGGCTCCTGTTCAACCGTTATCAGATGCCCTGTCAACATCGTCTGCCGAATCATCTCCATTCTCGCATTTCTCATCCTCAACTGTTTCCAATATTTCGACGCTTTCATCTCCTTCTACACTTCCGCCTGCTACCTCCCCCCGACCAGGCACACTTGCACGGTTGACCCATTACATTGCTGGAACCTCCCCGCTCTCTCCCCGCGGCCACAGTATTCACTCAGATTTATCGACATCAGCTTCTTCGTCGTCCAGTATATCGAGCGATAAAGTGGACCCGATAGCAGTACCCTCGCCACAATCACCGTCATCGCTATTCACACCTACCGCCATATCTGCCTCGTCTACAATTCCACTCAAGAACTCGGCCCTCAGGAAACCCAATCTCGTGTTTGAGGTAGATGTCCCCCTCACAGCAGCCTGCAATGACTCGTACAGCAGCCGTGCTCTGCTGGCTGGCCGAGGATGTATGTCCTGAAATTTCTAACTACGCTTGGCAATTAACTAATCAAAATTGAAGATATGCGCGTCGTGAAGGTCAATCCCAATGAAATACTGGAATTGGTCGACATGCGAGAGTCCAGGAAAGTTGCCGACGACGACCGCATCGGATACGTCTCAGACATGAAGTGGTGTATAGGAAATTACTCAAACAACGCGGCCGTTGCCTCGACAAGCGGCTCAATATCGATGTACGATCTCAATAAACCGAATGTTACTCCAAGGCGGCTCAGCGGCCACACCCGGACAGTCAATTCTATTTCACTCAATCCCATGAATCCTCATATCATCGTCTCTGGCGGCCTGGACCGTGCAATCAAGTTTTGGGACTTGCGCATCAATTGCTCGGTCGCAAGTGTCAACGGGCCAGAGTCGTCAAGACGCGTGCAGGTCTCTAACATCGACGGAAGCAAGACATGTGCGATATTTGACACTGGTTATCTACTTCGATGGGATTCACGATATCTGACAACTCCAGATCGACGAGTACAGGCACACAGTGGGCCTGGGTTTTGCTTTGATTATCATCCGCATCTGGATATTGTCGCCACCGGTGGTCGCGACCGGACAATTCGCGTCTGGGACCTGAAGCAATCCGACAAGTCGGACCAACCGGCGCGAATTACGCGTCCGATGTACGAAATACCGACATCTGGTGCCGTGTCAAATGTGCTTTGGAAGAAACCGTGTGGGTCAGAAAGGACGGATTCGATCGATGACGCATTTCTCGCGAGTTCGTCCCTGAGTGTAGGAGATTACAGAATACAAGTATGGAATTTGCGGAGAAAGTACATACCAGCGTATATCATCGACTATCACAAGGCACCGATTTGCGCACTCACATGGGCTAGCGATGGCATTTATGGATCACAAGCGCCGGTCGAAGAATCTGAATGGTCTGATAGTGAGAATGATCTCGATGACAGAAGACGGCAACGAGCTCGGTCTGGATCGAAGAAAGTCCGCCGACAACGACCTGCTGGGACTATATGGGCCGCAAGTCGAGATCAACGGTTTGTTGCACACGATGTCGCAAGAAGTTGCCCGACCAAGCCTATACAAAGTCTCTCACATCAGGCGTTTGCATGGGGTCCAGACGACGAGTTTACGTTTGCTGCGCTTGACAAGAGTGCACTTCGAAAAGACGGATTGTTTGCTAGACCAATGCATAATAGACGAGGAAGTAGTACGCAGAAGCGATCTAGTGGGAACATGGTCATGCGGATGATGCTTATGAATACCGCCAAGAGAGAGCCAGAGACGGTCCCTGAGGTCCCTGTGCAATACGTCACGTCTGGCAAGCTTTCGCAGTTTATTACTACCTCTGGCAAGTTAGGCGATACAAATGATTCTGCTGGATGCGGAGTGGTCGACGGCCAAATAAGCGAGGAATCGACGAGCGACAGTAATTCGTGCTCGCAAGCTTCTCACTCTCCCCAGGAATTCGATATGCCAAATGGTAGGAGTGCTTCAGTGTAATTCAGATTTTGATTTACATTTTATCAACGGTGTTATAGTAGCATTGGGTGTACTACTATGTGTTTTGGTTTTGGTATCAACTTTATGAGGGTTACTATTGTTGTTATATTTGTACATAGAATGGGATGGTTATTGGGTCTCTCTTTAGCACGCTTGTGGTTTGTACCGTGATATATTTGATATGCTTAGAATCTGGCGCGGGGTATGCATTTGCTTTGATTATTTACTGTCTCATTTCATATATTTATCACTCTAGGAGTTAAGTGAATTTGCTCATACTTTGTAAATCTATGTATTACAGCAACAATAATATATTAATATACGCCACTAGTAACCATTACCTGCGCTACCTTTACTAATTAACGCGAGGAGTGTAATGTACATTAGTCAATCCATACGCCATCCAAAGACCCAAATAAAACCACGTCTACCATGCTGTACGATATATAGTGTATATCTCACATATGCTTTGCGATCTATAGTGTATACCGCACATACAACTCGTCTATGAAATGTGGATGCTTGATCCCCGGCGGTCGAGCGACTCGGAAATCCTCGATTGCCTCCCGGACGGGCCTACCCAGTCGCTGGACCATGTACGAACATATCAGGAATCCAGTCCGATTAAAGCCGTAATGGCAATGCACCGCTACAACGCGTCCCTTGTCCATGCCATCGGGGCCGTAGCAGATATCGTCTACCAACGCGATAAACTCGTCCACTTGAGCTCTCGTCGGTGGAATTTTAGAGACAGTCGGGAATTTGTGATATTTTATCCTTTTAAATGACGCCGGAGCGTAAGGCGGCTGCTGGTCACGCGAGATGTCGATGATGTCCGTAATATCCGCGAAATTCTCTTCCAACGACGCCGGATTCTGCTCAGCGTCGTCCTGTCGCAATGTCTTCATTGCTCGAAAATGCGAGTGACCTATAACTGGGGATACAGATTGCACAGACCTCCATTTTGCTTCGTTCTTTAGACTCCATTTATCGTCTCGCGTCGCCAGATCAGCTAACTGCCAACCAAGGGACAGCCGCTGGTCGACGCAAGCCACCACGAATTCGTTGATGATTCCGCAAACCGTCTCGTGTCTATCAACCAAGCAAATATGCCCTGCCCTAGGAATAATCGTCGTTCGCACAGTCTCAATAGCGGCGTGACCAACTCTCCCATCCCGCATCCACTCTGCAATGGTCGGCACGGCCTCGGGCGGCGTAACACGATCCTGCTCCGCACCAATTAGACACACCGGAACAGTGAGGCTGTTCCACTCCGCAAACATTGGCACACGTGCGCCACCGGCCATGGCGAGCCATACCGGCGTCCTCACTTGCAGGTTCCAACGTAACTGTCGCCGCCGTATCTTCTCCTCTATCGCGGAAGCAACGTCGAACGAGCCCAACATCCTTTCAACGGACGGAGAGTGCAAACCACCTTGGCGGTCATAATACCGGAATAAGTCGAATACCATAGGCGGAATAAACCTCGTAAATTTCTGGGCCCGGAGCGCAGATTGCGAAAGCGGCACAGGTGGACAAATCGCGACAAGACCTTTGCAACGAGATTTCATGTCGTTAGAAATCGCGAGATAACAAGCCATAGCCGCGCCAAGCGAATGTCCGACTAAAATGACCTCCCGCTCTGTTCCGAGCGCTTCGTTGACGACGGCCGAGATTAGTTTGACGAGTGACGGCGTCGAGTATGTTTCCGGGGGTAACGATGGATCGTACGGCGCACCCCCGCTGCCCGGCAGATCCAGCGTGAGCACGTCGGCGTAGTACGTGAAGAAGTCGACGAGTTCGTCAAATTGCGCGAGTTGGCCTCCAAGGCCGTGGATCAGCACGAAAACAGGAAGGTTGGCGGGATTAGGATTGCGTGAAGTTGCAGCTGATACGTGCACGACTCGAACAGAGACATTGAGGCATTTTCCAGAGCTCGGAAGACGGTGCGGAATAGTAAGGATATGGCCATCGCGCTGTGTGAGAGGAGAGTCGTCCAGAGCTAGATCATTGAGCACTGAGATCTCGAGGGTGGTAAGAGTTCTCGCTCGCCGGACGATATAGTAAATAGCTACTAATGGGCCGCATGCGAGCAGCAGGAGGGCAGCTAAGCCCATGACTATGGATTACGACAAAAACAACCGGTTCGGGAAGATAATAAAAAATGTTAATAAACACCTAAGAAATAGCAAGTGGAACTTGGATTCGTGAAGTAGGCGAAGTTGCGGAGTACGGGTGTTCGGATGTTTGTTGACGCTTGCTTTGTGGGAGCGAGTAACGTAATTTTGCTGATGCACGTTGACGGGTCAGTGCCTGATCGCCTCATCTTCAAGCAAGCATCGTTGGTTCCGAACCAACGCCATCAGCCACCAGCTCCTTACTGCGCGTATTCCGACAATGTAAACCTATCTGTAATTCTTCTGACTCCTATTCAATGATTCCCAACCTATATAAACCAAAGCCAAAGTGTAACCCATATGATACTACGCCACTGTTGACCGCATCAATAATAAAACACATAAAATCTATATATACAAGTAAACCGAAATAAACATAATGTCACAACCTAATAAACCCTTTAGTTTTCAGTGGCCACGAACTCTTCGACTTTTCCCTTGTGTGATAGGCCATCTAGATATTCGCCAAGCCGTTATCCTCGCCATTCCCATAAACCCTGCTCCAGATTTACTGGCCCTCATTGCATTCTTCTTCTGCCCACTCCCCTCTCGTCTAGCCAGTCTAGCCGCCCCTCGGCTCACGGATTGGGTCTCAGCAAGTGATTCTTCTTCCTTTGCCTGTGTCTTCTGCAAACCCACCGTGCTAGTGCGTGGCAGTGGTTGTTCCCCACCATCTACATTAGTCTTCTCTTCTGTTGATATACTGGGAGACTTTCTCATCCCGAAAATTGACGTCATCATTCGACTGAACAATCCAGTCTTAGACTCGGAAAGCCGTAAAGTGGTCTCATATTCATTTAATGCCTTGGGAGGGTCTCCACCGAGTCTCATCCTTCTTTTATACTCTGCAGGAGACTCAATCAGAGCCTTGCCATACTTCCACATGCCGTTCTTATGATCTCGAGCATATTGCTCCTCGCGCTGATACGTTTCCTTTGTGCTTCCAAACGCCGCCTGGAATTTACTCTCATACACAATCGCCCATCCTGCGCGCAACATCTCGCTCGACACATCTTTCTGTCCAGTCCAACTGAGTACCGTGGCTTTGGCCACCGCACGCTGATACTGGTCGAGCGAGTATAGCCTAATTTTGACTTTCCTTCCAAGCAAATACTGTCTCAACCAATTCTTCGACTCTGGTCCAAATGGCTGACCGGGTCTCCCGTAAGACTTACACTCAGGTGCATCAATACCGCACAACCGCACATGGATCGTCTCGCCTGACAGCTTGAGCTGGCGAGGTTGTGGCTGGTGTAGTCGCAATCGCGGCGGTCGCTGAGATTGATGCTGCGGATCCATAGGTGTTCCTCGCCGCGGAATCCAGGTTTCCCAAGTTCGGCGCATGATACCAGTACTTGTGTACCAGTAGTACTCATATGGTACTCTTCGCAACCAGTCCCATCCTGCAAAAATCCCCCCGGGCGTGTGGTATAATCTGAAATTGTCTCCGTCACCAACAAAAACAACGCGTCCAGACAGCGTTCGACCTTTTGCGTACAACGACTGTGGGATACTCAGGGCCGTCGGAAAGCGTCGCAGGTACCGGTAATAGAAGGCGCGGCATAGCAAAACTGTTCCTGTAAGCGCACAGGATTCTAGGAATGTCTCGAGTGAGAAGAATGGGAATCTTTGTGGGGAAGGCGGGGTGAAAGGCGGACTAGGCTGCTTAGGCTCGCTCTCAGGCTCGTTCCTCGCCAGACACCACATGCTGCTCGCTGTCGGTGGCTATTGCCGCCTAATTTGTCGTGGTTTCTCTGGTATATATAATTGGGTGCAGTGTTGTGGTCGTTGGAGCTGCCGATTATTCCTATCGGGGGACGTTTTGTTTGGCGTACGTGTTTGGCGTAGCCTAATTGTCTCTGAGTGAAGTACACTAAGGCGCGCCTCAGCCGCAAAACTTTCCTTCCTAAGAGCTGGAGTATTAGGAGTAGTATTAAGCAAGGAATAGTACAACATCGCACTATTTTACCGCCAAAATACATATTACATAATACCGGATTAACTATGCAAAAGAAAGAACTAAAAGTATACGCAACGCGTCACTATATAAAAATTATCATCACACGGGACACTGGCACAACTCGAAAGTTTCTCCCTCACAAACCATGGTACAGATGCAAGCTTGACCTCCTTCCACTCTCTAATTTATTTCACATATTTTAACCATATGGTTAGAAATGCAAATTACAAAAATGACATGCCCAACCCAAACTGGAATCCTTTCCTTGGGAACTCGCTGGCACGAACAGCAATCGGAAGCGTAAAGTTCAATTCAAACCGAGCGACGGGGTGCTTGTAAATTAGACCAACCCCGGCAGCAACCGATGGCTGCTTAAAGAGCTTTGCGATAGTCTCTCGTGGATTCTCTCGGTTTAGACCGAGCAAGCTGCCGGCGTTGGCGAACAAATGAAGGCGCAATGGCGAGGAATGGGTAACGCCAGGTAGACGAGAGAATAAACTGAGACCGCCAGCAGCATATGCTTCTCCACCAACTGAGTCCTCTTTTGAATCTGATTAGCAAACAGGTCCGTGCTACCAACGAAATGACTCTTACCTTCGTCACGAGGGCCCATACGGTTCAAGTAAAAGCCTCGCACGTCATTAGCTCCTCCAAGAACAAAACGGTCTACAATATTCGTCTTTCCGTCCTTCATGAAACTCCACAGTAATCCGCCCCTTCCTGTCAGCGATATTGTGACATTCTCTTTCCAAAAGCTCTTCGCGACTTGACTTTCGACCTCTCCCTTCATAAACTGAATATCTCCCTGTCTATTGGGCCAGTAACCCGCGACCTCATTCTTTAGCTTGATGCTGAACCCTTCGGTCGGGAATAACGGATCATTCCGCCTGTCTAATGTCCATGTATTAAAGACCGCCGACTTGAAGCTGTCTCCAGCAGCAGCTCGAACGCTCTCACTAGCATGTGCTGTCACTCCTGTCACTGTTCTCCAAAACGCTTCATATCCAATTTCTTGGGTTCCGCCGAATGCACCGGGCCCAACAGCCTTCGCACGAAGACCACGAAGGACTTGCTCATGCGACGCCCACTCCTTATTGCTGGACGATGCAATGCCCGAGATATCAGCCCGCCACAAATGCGAGTTCTTGATAGGCGTGCTATAATTAGCAATGTAAGACGATCGCCTTTGGCTGCCGATATTCGCGTCAATGGTTAAGGACTCTGCGCCGCCAAACACATTCAAAAGAGCGCCTGAGGCATAGGCGCTAACTTCACCGTTGCCAACATCGGTGCCTGTCCGTAATCGCTTGGTAGAAGCTTCTTGGAGAAGGAGGGTACCTTCGAGAGCGACGACGCCGAGGAGATTTTCTTGGGGAGCGGCAAGATCGAGGCCATATGCAACGCCTTTAAAAATCCCGAACGAATTGAGTCTCTTCGCTGAGTCGTCGAGTGCTTGGAGAAGCGTTCGGACGGTATATGGCCTGCTGAGTAAATCGTCGACCTGTGCACGCAAAAATGATGATCGTGTGTTTTTGCCTCCTTGGATATGGAGAGAGGTCAAGGCTACGGGAAGCGTTTGGTTCCGCTCAAGCTAAGGCACGTTAGCAGAATCCGACGACGATCGCAAATGCACTTACCGCCTCGTAGACAAGAGACTGGACTCGTTTCGCATCTTTAACAGGTTGGTCAGGTTGTACTTGGGCCATTTTTCGATAAACTAACAATTGAGAACTATGTCAATCATTATCGCCAACGAAAATCAACGAGATGGCGCTTCATTTCAGTCGCTGCACTTTAAAATCGAACCCACTTACAAACACTACGGCGGCGGTATTATTAGAAAGATGCGTCACCGTCTTGAGATGAATAGTATGATCAGATTAAGGTCTTGGAATATCAAAATAGTAAAGATCTCATATGTAATGTGATTCGCTACCATCTCAACCTAATTTGTCGAAAAACGATGGCAAAAGTCCGGGTAATTTGAGCCGCGCCAGGTATCCCGTTACTTGAGAATCCAGCGAAAAGTTTCCCTCTAATTCATAATTACGTTGGTTAAGCGAACACAAGTCAGCTGGATCTGTGCTTGTAGACGAGTAAAGTTCGATAGTACTGCGATATTGGATTTCTGCAGTACTCGAGCGGCATTGGTGTTCTGCGAGAGCGAAGATTTGAGTGGCGGCAATATCATAATGGTAAGTCCTAGCTAGCAATCATCCACTGGATCTGCAAGAGGGAATGATTTGGCGAACGAACACTAAGCTAATTGTTAATTTCAAAGGCGCATAGGATTTTAATGCAGGTTGTTTTTACTGGCGCGCAGGTGTTTGGCAAGGCATTCGTGCAAGCATACAAGCAAGCTGCGGCATCGTCGGCAGCACAGGCGACTACGGCCGCCGCGAAGGAGGGAGGAATTTCACTTCAAGAGTCGTGCTTGATTCTCAATGTCCGCTCAGAAGCATTGAAGGTGGAAGAAATTAAGGCACGGTACGACCATCTATTTAATGTCAACTCCAAAGAGAAAGGAGGAAGTTTCTATTTACAAAGTAAAGTATTCCGAGCAAAGGAGCGGATAGACAAGGAACTAGCGACACATGAGCCAAATGGAGGAGCCAGTGCAGGGGCGACTGGCAGTTAGCGAGTGCGAATAGGCAGTTGAGATGAGAGGACAGGCATGATAAAGGTATACAGTATAAAAGGTTGGGATATATCGGTAATGTACGTGACATATTTGTGGCATTGGATCATGTTTTATACTGGACTTGGATAAATACACTCCTATCGATTATATAGCTGTTCATTCTATGTAATTTTTTGTGCCTTCTTCACTAGACTAAGCTTTTGGAAGTATCATACTCTTCAATTCTATATTGCGTAACTTTAGGTGACATTTATTGTGAGTGGCAACATCGGATGAGTCGAACTACCATTAATGAGCTTCGACAATTGTCGATTGTTACCCGCCCCAGATGGTCAGATTCGGCCTCATTTGTAGACCAACGGAAAGTTACATGGCGAAGATGCAAAGGAGACCCATATCCAAAACACACGTCTAACCACCGTTACCAAGTGTTAATTTATCCCAACTTCTAAATGTCGGGAGTAGTTGGAGTTGAGATTGTAACTTGTGACGCTAACAGTGGAGGATGTTCCATGTTTGTTCAAGAAAAAATATCATATGGATATACCGGATAGTAGCGCGGAATGAATCCTGAGGAAATATATTACCAACATTGGTGTCAACTCCACAGCAGACTAATTTGGAATAATTACTGGCAAATGATTTACTAGGAGCTGCTAGTTAATACTAGCCAATGTGCGGTATGTGGCCAGACTGAGTGTTAGGACTCAGCCCCTAATCGTTCTGGTGCCTCTGACATAATGTGGCACCAGCCTATCCCCACCGTCTTACCTGGTCCGCTTGATTATATCCTCTGGTGCCCATACCTTTCTCGATCTGTTTTTATTTTAGTTTCGCCCTGCTGAGTCCTCGTTCTGGTTCTGTCTGGTTTGTCTTGTTCTTTCTTTCGATACACCCACCATTACAATGCACTTTCGCCGGAAGCGCCAGCAAAAGCATAAGAAGGGACATATCACGTCAATATCAAAAGAAGATATTCTCAATGCCCTCCCGAAAGACGAAGACTTCCGCCAATCTCTTATCCTACCGAGTTTGGCTAAGCAATTTCCGTTCCTGTTGAACGCCGATGAGACCATATTCTCAGACAATCGAAAATCCAATCCGCAAAAACTGCATGTGTTCAGCTATCGCGTTCCAATACCGGAAATTCAGGCTATGCCGTCGAAACCGTCGTCGGTGTTGACTGGAGCTAGCGCGTCTCAGATATGGAACAAACCACAACAGACGGACTACGTACGGCCATTGGGTGGAAGCGCTCAGAACACGTCTTACACTGACAATAAAGCAGAGCCGAGTAGCGTCGATCAGTCAACGTCGAGTCCGAGGCGATCGATACATACATCATCGTCGAAAGCGCGAACAACGCAGTCAATAAGTTCTTCGGTGGAGTTAGTTATCGCGTCTGTTGTGGATGATGATTTATCAGTTGGAGTTGAGACGCCACCGCCGGCTATGACCTTGCAGTCATCGGAAGCAGGTTCATGTCCAGATGTAATCGCGACTACCAATGTAAATGTGGCAGAGAATGATGACCCGAACTGGACGCCGTCACTTGCTACACTAGTCAAGCGGCATCTACGGAATCTGTCGCAGTCCACAACTATATCAGGTACTTGCATGTCCCATGGCAACTCTGAGTGGCTACTAGCTTCTAACCCTTCTAGATAATCGAGGGCGTTCCGCAAAAGATGCCAACGACGTTGAGCAACTTAGCTCCATGGAGTCTCAATTAGGCAGCGACGCAGTCGTTGAGGAATATTGTCGGCGAAGTCGGTCATGTTACACAGGGACAATTGCAGATACATCTTCATCAGGACCTAAATTGGGATATGTGCCCGAAATCGTATGCGACGGAAGTACGTCCCTACTCTGGAGAAGCCACAGGCGACACGTTGAGTGGTGCACCGCGAATAAGGAAGCCACAATAGTTTTTGCTAAAGATAGTTTTATTGGAGAAAGTGAGCAGCCTAGCGCATGGCAATAACTATGAAAAGCTAATAGTCTCCAGAAATCGCATCATCACCAGTGCGCAACGAAGTCGGCATCCCGCAGATCCCACCACGAAACCCTCTTCGAACAAATGCTTATTCTAATTGGCCAAAAACTCCATGGCCTCTAATAGAACGAGGCACAGTGACGCTAGTGAACTTGCCAGTCGATAGCGTAGTTCTCGATGTCACACCCGTCTCGCCAAACAGCACACTCGTTCCCTCACCAGTAACCCCAACAAGCGCTCTAGTATCGAGCGTCGACTCCTCCCCAACATCAACCACTACATTCGGATCGCGACAAGGATCAGATACAGTACGCAGCAAAAGGGGCCTAAAACAGAATATCAGGTCCCAGGATATATCCAGTCCAGTTTTCATTAGCTCGACAAACCTGGATCCCTCTATACCTATTCGCGAAATTGATTATCATAAAATGAAACACAGATATACTCTGACAGTTGCATGATTGATATCATAGATAGGATCTGGTGTTTTTAGGTATGCAATGGAGTGTGACAATCTCATTATGAGGCTGGATACGCCTGTGTAAAATTTGCTTAGAATGTATCGTATAACCAATGATAAGCTGCATAGCAAATCAGACTTTTCACTTTTCAAGCTATTGCAAGCCGTGATTGTATGTGCCAATTGGTGAGGATGCTCCTGGTGGTTGTCCGCCGTAAACTTCCTCCGAATCTCGACTAACCGCTTGCTCCACGAGCGAGAAAAAAAATAGCGTTTTACAGTCTCAATATAAACGACTTCTTTGTGCGGCTGGGTTCGAATCTTGCCCAGATTAAATACTTAACATAACATTGCTGGTTTTTGCATGGGAAATTGCCACGGACTTCACCAACTACTGGAATACCCGATAACACGTCGCGCCGCACGATCACCAGTAACTGCTGAACGTTGGGTTATGACATAAGCAACCCTTCACAGTTATTGAATTGCCAGCATTCCAGCAGAATTTTTTTACAAGATTGCCCGCGTACAACAGGTTATCATTCTACATCCCTTGAGGGTGCTGCGGTACCACGATGAGCAATTGGATAAGAATGTGCTACGGACCCTCTACTCTTATCCTCGACACGTTCCATGGCAGTTTCTAACATGGAAAGGCGAAAGGTGTCTTCGAACCAGTCCTGATGGAAGAAATTCACGGGGGTCACTTCTATATTGCTGCCGCTTAGTACATGTGTGGGGATGCAATCCCCAAGTGTAATTTCCGCAAGGTTTGGCGGAACCTCCTCTCCGACAAATCGCCCATTTTCTACAATCGTCTATAAACTCGTGCATTAGCTGGCATATTACATATGTAGCTTGCTCATACTTACAAAAGACTGCGTTGGGTTGAGGAGCGTCTCCGGCGGGGAGTTGTCGTCTTCCAGGCGGTAAGTCTCAAGGACTACACTTGTGACTTCGCCAAACCAGGTATCTTCCTCTATCTTCAGGGGTCCAAATGGATGGGTCTGCAGTTGAGAGTCTAGGTCATGCTCTATTTCCCCTATTGCGGTCCTTTTCTCCACGCGTGTCGCATAGTATCGGATGGCTGGCGCAGTGCCCCGATCCCCTTCGTTGATACACATTGCTATTCCTACTCGGCAGCGGAGCGCACAAACTGAAAACGAAATTGCGGCTCTCAGGCTCTCGTAGGTCTGTGACACGCCTACTTCGACTGCAACCATCAACGTCTTGCCCTCACCAGTTCGATACACTAAGGCGCCATCCCAATTTCTTGTTGTGGCTGTGTCGCCAGTATCTCTGGTGTGTCTCCTATCGCTTGAGCTAATTAGACGACGTTTAATGTTTGCATCGAGTCCTGGCATCAACTTGACTTCGTCAGAGATCGCGCTGAGCACCTGGCCCACCATATCGCCATGCATGGGACTAGGTGCCGCCGAAACGATCACCACTTTTCGAAAACCATCGTACTGAAGAGTTGGGAATCTAGAATTGCGTCAGCATTTTTACGATACCTGGCCGATTACCTGGGCACTTTAGTAATATGTACTTACTTTGCGTCCTCTCCTTCAAGGATCCCTTGAACACGTTCATACTCCGATCTGGTTGCTGGTACCTCTAGATGAGTGTCTGGAGAAAGAGGGCGTCTCACAATCTCTAATAATTCAGAATGAGCCATTAGAGTAATTCGGCGTAATGATCCGACAGAGAACATGTCTTCAGCCGCTCTGGATGCTAGGACCGGGCTATATACATGCTGATTGGTGACTGCATCACACCCTGTGGCTGATAGCAACGTGTCATTGCCGATCGCGCTCATAATTGGAGTAGCAAAATTACGAAGCTCTTTTGGGTGACCAGCGGTCGACATGTTCCCAGATCTCCAGCGATACAGAGTTAGAAGGAGAAAATGTTGACATTTACAGTGCAGACGTTTGACGATTTTGGATTCAGACCGGACTGCTCCTGCCGGAGAACAGTTGTACAAGTTCCGGGTCCGCCTCGGGAACGCACCGCCTCTACCCTGACGTCATATAAATCCTAGTGGTCGAGCCGCACAGCGTCGAGGGCCGCTGATACCAAACAGCAAGTGCGGGTTAGGGCCGCTGTAGAGCTTCGAAAGAAAATATGAGAGGAGAAACCCTTGCAAATTGCATAGAAATAGGCAGTAAGGCATGCGATAGCTTGCACAGGTGCTAGTTATGCAAATTAGTCATAGAGGTAAGAAGACTACAGCCGGAGTCTACTGTGTGAACAATCGGACAAGACCTAACTGGCAAAAGCCCGTATACGAAGGCTTAGGACTTTGTGGCAGCTTGAATTCCCATCGGATTTATTTCTCTACGGTTGATCTTGCAATGCTATGTCGAATATTCGATTCCAGTCGAAGAACGCTGCAGATAATATTCGGCATTCGCATTCGCCGCCTGGGGATTAGCCGATATCGTGATGGCGCCGCTAATTGTCGAATAATATCGTCAAAAGCCCTAATAATTTGGAAAACATGTCATAAGCCAGTGCAGTCCGAAATGCCATCGTGGGCCTACGCGGGACATGCCCGCGTGCGTGGACAATGATGGAACCGCTCCACGTCAGAGACTTCAAATACCCAGAAAACCAACGTCGTATTTCATCCACAAATTGAATGCAAGGCAGCATCTCTATTGGTCTCATGGAATTCGTGCACAACGGCTCGGTATCCCTGACGATGAAGTATATTCTTCGTCTTAAATTTGCCAGCATTTGCGAAATGGGTCCGAGTATGATACCTACACGAAGTCACGAATGGAATACGCATATTTTAAAATTTTTCCTGCTCTTCTCGACGATTCGGATAGAAAGTAATTTCCTTGCATAAAATTCCAGCTATTTAAAGTTCAATACCTTGGCCTTCTACTACAATCCTTTGTATCGTCGTTGCCATAGTAACAAAGAGTTTGTTTATGATAATTCTCTGAGCCGCACGCGTACCCATGGCGGCACCGCCATCCAGTCGCCGCCGTTGTCATACAACCATCACCTCTTCCCAATTTCGTGGCTACCAGAATCTGGTTAATTTACGGTCCACAATGTCAAGTCTGCTTCCCCTGTCAGAGTCGTCGGTGAATGCTGGTCCCGTCACGCCACGTACCGCATTCGGCCCTGCCTCCGCAATCAAACCCCACAGCTCGCACTCTTCCATAAAATCCAGCAAGTCCGAGTACGGCATCGCTTCAATTACGCGCTCAACCTCCCACTCTTCGATTGCGAAAACCAAACCAGTAACCTCAACCACAGGCAGCGCGCGAAAATCTTCAAAAAAGCTTTCTATATCGAGTTCGCGATCGTCTATCGGACTGTCGTCGGTATTGCGGGATCCCGAGAGCGCGAAGAATGTTGATGTCCGGCGTGACCGGAAATTTAGCGTAACCCCAAGTCGTCGATCAATTCGAATTTTAGAAGACGACGAGGATGATAGTACGTTGCCGTCGTCGCCATTTGAGCAATATCCTGGAATGGGAAATAGAGTAGCCGGCAAGGATGATACACCCACGGCATCTAATATTTGTTTTATAAGTGATAAAGATACGAGAGAAGGGTCGGAAACACCGAGAGCGCTTCAGACGCCGAGGCAGACGCAGAATTCGATTCTGCACACACCGTCGACAACGAAGACAAAATATCTGTTAGACTTGGCGACGCCGGGTGAGACCCTGAATGTCAGGTTTTCACCATCACCGTTGTCAAATGACTCTACACCGACACAACTAAATCAGAAGTCAAAAAATAATAGCAATTCCGAGGCATGTCTACTGGACTTGGATTTTCCAACTCTCACACCGCGGTCCGTGCCTACAATGTCGACGAGGCAGGTAGAATCGCTTAAAGCTGAGTACTTTTCTGAGATTGCTACACTGAAGGCAGAATTAGCGGGCAAAGACGCGGAACTCATGGCGTTGCGACAATCATTACGGCAGTCTGAAGAGAGGAACGTTGCTATGGAACAACGATGTCTGCGCGAAAGTGACCGGCTTGAGAAGATCGCTAAGGAGCTACATCTCCAATATAGCAAGAAACATGAAACTAAAGTTATTGCCCTAAAGAAACAATTGGAGACTAAGTGGGCCTTAAAATTGGAACAGAGCGAGAAGATGGTGGAGGAGTTGACAAAAAATTTGGAGATTGAACGCCAAGAAAAAGGCGACTTGGTCGCTTGCTGGGATCAATACCTGGAGGCAGAACAGATGGACAAGCAAATAATGCAAGATGAGGGTAAAGGAGTAGTCGAGTCTGGGAGTGAATCGACGCACGAGCGGGGACGAGAAGAATAAAAGAGACTACTTTTGCGATTTATGGGTGGTGGCTTTTTGGGAATTGCCTAATGTATGCTTATATTCTTCACCACAATAGGCCTGTCATATATAATATGCATTAATCGTTGTAATAATGCAAATTAAATTGTTTATAAGTTCCATGGTCCTATGTACACAATACTGACTTTCTAACACGCACTCACCAATGGCATTTTCCAACTGTGCAACACGACAAATTCCTTTTGTATCATTTTAGAGAGATCAAGTAGCAAACGAGCAACAACCCAAATCACTGCGTGTCGTCACAGGCATGTTCTACTGCGACGCTTTCCATAGCACTTTCTTCTTTCCCGTCGGTTTCCGAATAACTTCAACACCGCCTTTGCCGCCACCGAAGGCAAGAACGACACCTTCTTCATACGTACCACCGCCAGTCTTCCGCCGCCGTCGCTCCCGCTCACCAATGAGATCACGCGCAAATCCATAACGCTCCATCTGACTTTTGCACTTGAGATTCTCACTCTCGCACACATGCTTAAAGAGATGGAAAGGAAGAGATAATAGGAGACTTCGTAATGAGCGTGGAGAATTATTTCCATTCGGCTTGAGTATGAACTCGTGGTCGATGTTGTCGATCAAGTACGTGACAAGTGAAGGAAGCAGAGTCTCAGTGTACTTCGGGTATGGACCGGGATATGTCAAGACGATATTGTCACGCTGAATCTCGTCGCTGGAAGAAGTTGATCCTGTAGACGAAGGCGCCGACGGTGTGCTGGGAAGGCCCTCGAACGCAAACGCAAAAAGCTCCGGGAGGGCTTCTATGGAGATGAGAGATTGTAAGCTTGCATATCCCGTCCTCACAACGTCTTCAAGGCCAAAGAGATGCCCGGCAGCAATTAGGCCCTTTGCAATGACGAGTGTAGGAGATTCAATTACTAGTTGCTGGCCGTATAATGTAGCCAGAGTCATCGATATGGCCGCCGTGGAAAGATTAGGATCAGCGTCATTAATTTGAATGTGGTATGGTGGACCTTGAGCAGCAAGGGGAAGCAGGAATCGATAAAGTGTCGGTGACCGTGAGATCATGAGGGCATGCAGCCGAAGTGTAGTATGAGGAGGAATGGAGAGAAACGTATCGGTCCAGGCGGCGTGAATGAATCCTATATTGTAGATGTAAGGTTGAAGATCCTAAAAGTACAGGTTGATATCGTTTCCACTTGCAACTAGATCACGCCGGCTTACCTGAGTCGAGACGACAACAGAACCTTCGGCGTCATCGCCAGCCGAAACTTGTGAGGCGGATCGAGTTGGCGTCACAGAGAGTCCGTTGAGTCCAGTAGCTAGGTCATGAGCAATCTCAGCTCCATTCCTGACGGGCTCCGGCTGCGTTACATCCCGCGGTCTTCTGCTATCAACGCTGGTCCCCGGGTTACTGCTGGTAGGACTATGAGCTCCGTTGCTCGCACCGCCAACGTAAGCCATCATGCCACTTATGCCATTTGGCATAATCGAAGGCGAGTATCCCGTCGGCATTGGATGAAAAGACGCCGGCAAATGACCAGCGCTTTCTGGCATTGGCATTGAATGCAGAGGCGGAGACATCATCCGGCCGCCGATGGACATAGTTGGTGGAGCGCCCGATTGTGGATGAAAGGAGCCCCCGGGAGAAGGCGGTGGTCGGCCCTGCAGATCTGCGATCATGGGCGGCAATGGCTGAAGTGTATACTGAGCTGGAATAGGCGGAGACAATGACTGACTGCTGTTCTCGACCCTAGGAAGAGGCAGCGCCTGATTAACTGACGACGCTGAACTGACGGGCGGCGCGTGGTTGATACTGTGAGGGGATTGAGAAGACATCGCCGTTGAATACTCACTTTTAATGAATAGTGGGATGCGTACACTCCTTATCACCTTGGATAAGCGTAGATACTGAAATTGTTTTAAAATGCTGCTGAACTTCGTTCGTATTTGGAGCCTGAAAGCCTATCTTTGTTCTCCACGAATTACTTGATGAATTTTTTGGTGGTCAAGTTTTGCTTTAATAAGGTTTTGCGGTCACAGGAAGTGAGAAACGAAAGGGGGACGTTGAGGTCACATATCCCGCGGAACTGTGAACTTATCATGCCCTACGCCCGCAGAGGCCTGCCTTAAAAATGAAATTACGGATTATTATTAAGCCTCCATAGGAGATTACAAGCAGCAAACCTACTAAAACCCGTTTACTAAACATAAATGCAATTCCCATGCCCCAAGTCCCATCTATTAGCCATATAATACACGAAATGAACGAGTATACCTAATCCTAATAAATAACTAGAAAGTCGCGTTAGGACATCCTTACTCTCTCCTCTATGTACAATATCGAACCTAGCAGACTTTTCCCAACCCATTTTCTGCGACTTAACGCATCCATCTCGTAGCACTGTGTGGTTAGAATGTCATATGCACCCCCGAAAGCGCGTCTGATATTTCTGAGATTATAGGTTCCCCGACTAATGTTATTGGTAGGATCGTTCGGGTCTCGAATTGCTAATGAATACCTGTTACGGTTTTCGAGCACATTATCTCGATTCTTATCAAAATATGACCCGTTTCCTGTAACTGAAATGCCCACGACATCATAGTTGAAGTTCTTGCCGTACAATTCGAGGAACTGTATGAGCAAGACCCCCAAGTTCTCTTCAGGAAGTATCTCCCCAGACACGATCTTCGGATGCATCTAGTAGATCTTGTTAGTCATAGAAATATAGTAGCCGTCATTTGAATATTCAAACGTACCTGGAAAAAGGACAGCACCATACACACAACCGCAAATCCTCCCAGTCCGCCATTCGGCACACTATTCAGATCTCTTTTGGCCAAGAAATACTTAATGATCATCACAAGCTCCCTGAGACCAGGCCGTGCTGCAACCCAATGTAGTATAGTATTCGCGGCGACCACACCACCATAGCGTTCGAACGAAATATCAACATTAACCATGCTTATTCTGTCTGTAAACTTGATAATCGGAACACGTGCTTTAGCAATTACCTCCACATTAATCGCAATTTTCGCGGATTTCAAAGCGTTCGCCAACTGATACAAACTTGATCTGTTGTCGTATTGACCGCTGTCGGATACGATCACGATATCAATGTCCGAATCCGGCAGATACAAATTGGTGGCATAAGATCCAAACACACACACTGTGGCGTCGCTCCACAGGCTCTTCACGCACTTCTGTACTCGATCCACAGTTGAGGCGCGGCGCTCGACCTGCTCGTCGTCCGGTGAGACGAAATCGATGAAATCTTGGACTTCCTTGTGCAACCAAGTTGTTATTTCTGGTTCATGCGAATAGTTATGACCAACAGTCCACGGCGCTATCACGCTTATATCCTCTTCCTCGCGTTTCCGCTTCTTGCCACGCTTGCTGTCTATCTTCAAAGCTCCGGCAATCTTAGCCAAGATGCCACGTTTTCCATGCTTTCCATCCACATCATCACCTTTTGCATCTTCTGCATCGCCCTTTTCACTTGTCACGTCATCGTTCTGATCCTCATCACTAAAATCGAATGCGATAAAACCGTGGTCTTCCACGGACTGGTTGGCGTCATCCAAGTCCACTGTCGCCTCAATCCTGTTCGGTATTGATTCCACTGCGCTAGGCTCAGATCTAACAATGGACTCTACTTGTCGTAAGGTTTGCACCTCAGTGTCACCATTGGCTGGTAGGTTGCCATCGATAATAGTACGTGATTGCTTGCCATCAACTTTGAAAGGTACGAAGTCCGAAGGATCATAATTATCTTCCTCCGACGACTGCGTCCGACTATATTCCGCAGTGCCCGTAGAAGCAATTCGATCAGTGTATTCTGGTTCATATTCTTCTGAAGCCGATTCCTCTGCGGCGGCACTTGGCGTTGCGTGGTCGGCCGTAGTCAAACCCTCGCTCTCTAGCGACGCAATATTGGCCGTTAATGATTGTAACGCGTCAAACTGATTCATGCTATTCCCGGATGGTGCACTTGTCGGCCTCCTTTGATTAGTTCCCTTCAGTTTGTGAAAATTATTCAGCTTCTGGACGACCTTGTTCTGAAAAGCTTGAATATCACGGTCACTATTCTTCCGATTCTTCTTCTTTTCATTCCTCTTCTTGACTGACCCACTATCAGACGTCGGTTTTCGTCGAACCGCCGCTCCACTACTATTGTTATTCAGTTTAAAATCTGTCGCAGACGCAGACAGAGATAGGGGCGAATCGATACCAGAGAGGCTACCCGTCGTCGTCGTCGGCGTACTCGGCCCCGATGAATTCCTGCCGCTTTTCCGCCCTCGTCGTTTCTTCCTCCCAGTCCGCGCACTCGTGTCAACCATAAATCCCGACCCCGGCGATTTCAGTGGTATGAAGGTCGAGGGAGCAATACCGTTGTCTCCAAAACCCGTATTCGTCGGACCTGACATGGTCTGGTCGCCTCATGCACTCGATAGTACACCTGCTTGCGTTGTTGAATAAAGTATAAAGGCGAATAAAGGCGAATATGTCGCAATTGTTCAGAATGGCGTTCGCACAGTGGGTGTAAACGCCAAATGCTGTTTGCCGCAAATTTGTGACGCCAGTTTTAGGCGCGGTGTCAGAGTCCACTAATTGGGTTAGGGAAATTTGTTAAGAAACAACCTACTGAAACGTGAGGGGGGACCATCGTGCAGTTACTGTTCAGCCCCTAAAATGTTCAATCATTGTGGGTTTAGGATGTCATTTAACCCACATATGGGCTAGTTCAATATTGGCTATATGTTATTGGCATTACATATCTCTCGAGGCGCGGAATGATATGAATTACAAGCTAGTTACTCCCCCATGAAGTGCGATGAGCTTATCCAGATCTGTTTCAATCACACAGACCGCAATCCGCAACACGTCAATCGCCAATATCCGCGGTCTCGGTATTGATTTAGTGCATGTACCGCGAATAACGGCGTTATTGTCCCGCAAGCCTGTGTACTTGGCGAAATTCACGCGACGGATTCTGCATGAGGCAGAATTTAACCGTGCAGCTTCGATGATTGAGAGTCGCGAGCGACATGATTTGTTTGTTGCGCGATGGTATGTTTGTTGGATTTTGGTTTGCTATTGGTACACAGTGTGTGTTGACAGTTGTAGTTGGTCGATCAAGGAAGCTTTGTACAAGTCTTTGGATAAGAGTCGACAATCATATTTCCAAATGCGCGACTGGAACACGATAGATCCCGACAGTGCGTATCTCGCCAACCATACACTTTCTGTTAACTTGTTGACGCATGACATCAGGTCCAAAACCTACAGTTAGCGGTGAGGCGATCAATAGAGACGAGGACTTCTTTGTCAGCGTCACACATGACGGTGAATATTTACTAGCGATTGTTATTCGTGGCCAATCTGACAAATCCACTCAATAACAAACAAAACTTTTGCAGATTACACATAGAGAACGATCTATTAGCCAGTGGCTAGTCATAAACTTCACTAATTGTGCCCTCACCGTCACAATGTTTGCCTCGCAAGAATTATAACTCGTCCTTCGGTTTCGTATCTGACTCTGGCTTTGTACAGAGTGCGGGCGTGACGATTTTGAAGAAGTATTCGCACATAGCCGGCTCTGACACAGACAAGACCTTGTTCTTCTCCCCGCATTGCATTTCGACAACCGCCGACCGATGAGGTCCATTCCAGCACTTGACGCCTTGCGTGAAGTACATCTTGTTCCCTTCAATCTTATCGAAGTTTCTAAGTCTTGTCAGCCACTACATCAAAATTCTGTAGATATAAGAAGCATACCCTAATTTGGTCGGGCCCCCTGATTTTCCTTTCTGAGAAGCCCTGTCGTTAAAACACAATTCGTAAGTAAATTCACCGCTTTCGATATCGATGCATTCGCCCGCTAGTGCCCTGAAAACGTCGTCATCACCGAACTCAGCTTCGAGATCTTTGGAAACGCTATCGCGCTTAGTCTTCAGTTCATCGTTTTGTTTCTCTGCCGCATCGCGTTCTTTCTTTGCATTCGAGACGCCTGAATATGTGTTAGTAAGTGGACGCTGAAACCTCGTGGTTTCAAAATACGTACTAGCAGTCTCTCCGGAAGGCTTGCGTTCTGCCAACAGACCGCGCTCGACTAAAAATTCACGCAATTTGGTTTTTTGGTCATGAATCCAGAGTCTCCATTGTAGGGAGATATACGATTCATACTCAACAACATCAGGATCGACATGGATCTCCTCCTCGCTGAACAACTCCTCGTCGTCCGCTGCACTGATCTCAATAAGTTGGCGGTAATCTCCATCCCCAGGATCAGACTCCTTAAACTCCTGGTACGCCTTGACAGCCGCCTTGACACCCTCGTCGTTGTAGTTCGGGTTGTACTCGTCATTTAACTTCTGCAAAATGTCCTGCGCAAGCGCCAGCCGTGTTTCCAAAATTGTCACGCGCTGACTCAGAGCCATGTTCGCTTTCTGATACTCCTCAATACGGGCCTTGACCCTTCCCAACAGTGGCGATACTTTTGTGCCCACTCTGCTCGAAGCCTGCACTTCCGCGAGCTTCAGCGCCTCCCTCGCCCTGAGAATTCGTGCGTCAGATAAAGCAATCTGGGTCTCCAACTGGCCCAGCTCCTTCTGCAGCGTCTGCCGAATGCCGGCTGCCTTGGCGACTAACTTCGCCCGCGCGTTCCACCCCGCGACCTGGGTCTTGCGGATCTCGGCCTGTTTCTTCGCGTACTCGGCTGCGAACTCGCGGCACTTGTTTTCGCACTTCACGATCCCCGCCCACTCTTCTGAGCCGTCGCAGCAGGTATCGTAGTCACATACGCCGTCGTTGACGCGAGAAGCCGGGACTGTGCCTGGAACGTGTCCCTTATTTGCGCAGTAAAATTTTCCGTTGGGACAGGCTGATGTGCCAGGCTCGTCGGAGCCGTCTGGACAGTCGCAATAGTCATCATTGATTCGTGAGAATGGCAGGATGATATCTGGATGATTCAGGCATGCCCAGTTGCCACTCTCGTCTGGCTGGTAGAGTGCTTGGTCTAGATACCCTTAATTAGCATATATCGCTTTAAAAAGAGCAAGTGGGAATGCAATTGAGCCATCAGGCGGATGAAACGGACGCACCTGCATCTGAGACGCCCCGAATGTGTGCTGATTTGGCGGCGAGAACTTCCCGCCCAGTGTACGCCAGCGCGAGGACAAACGTGCTGATTGAAATCCTCATTGCTATCGTACACCGCCAGGCAAAAGATATCGATTATTAGTAGTGGAATAATTGCTGGGATCAGATAGATGGCTAGAATAATTTAGGTGATCAAGGGGCTTTGTTGCGGCTCGAGCCTATTCGAACGTTTTGCATCTACGCTTACCTGCCATGGCGCCCCCCTTTGTCCGACATCGACACAGTAAATATTACAGGTCCACGTCCACACTCTTACCATTTACAGTAAGTCGGAGACTTAACAATTGATCGATAGTCGCGTGAAATACTTTGGAAACTATAGGCTGGTATATGTAGCCTCAACTATTGCATCTTGTACAAGGAATCTGTATCATTTGCTATTCAGAGCCTACCAATGTCACTACATCAAATTCTACACTCCATCAATCACACTCGCATACCCATCCTTCCAAACCTCCGAATTTTCGCCCAACCAATACGTGAAAGTACTGTTCACAAACCCATATACTTCGTCGCTCATCTCCTCCAAACGAGCAATTAGATCACTCAACATGATCGCCTTCCCGACCGCCGCGCCGTCGCCAGCATCGTGCTCCACATTCGTGACGTGGATGTGAAAGTGATAATACGAAGGAAGATAATGCACGTATACACGTAACTGCGTCGCGGATATGGCGGTGTACGTTTGCGTGACAGCTTGGATAATTTCCGAGTCCACTGACTTTAGCCATGCAATATGAGACTTGTTTAGGTCGCGAATGGACGCTATATCGCGCCGATGAACAATCACGACAAGGTATATCGAGTCCATTGTCGTTCTGTCCCATTTCAAGTCGGGGAGTAAGATGAAGCCTTCCCGTGGATCTGGATTTTCGTAGACGATCCTGTCGGCTTCGACTTTGTGGGACAATATGTTGTAGACCCTTTTCGAGTTAGCCAATGATATATAAACACAGTTTGTGGGATGAATAGGAGGCAACGTCGCCCGCACCATTGAATCCGATCTCCTCGCATTTTCTCAATATACGGGATCAAAATCTTTCGATACAACTCCGGTGTCTCGCGTATCATCCTCCGTCGCTGCTTCCCATACTTTTCGACATGCTACAGGCTATCAACATAATCCATTCACTGCAGCCACCGTCATTTGTCGGGGACTCACTGTCTTAGTAGCAGGCCAAATCAACGACACCTTCGCACCAGGAGAAGCCTCGAGGTCTTGTACCAACACCGCCATATACCATCTATAAATATCATTGCGATCAAGCAGCCGCATGGACGAAATCCCGTTGTCAACATTCAGCAGGTTTGCGATCGCAGTCTCGTCGTGCGCAGCGAATGCAGTTTTTTCGGCGATGACGATGGCGGGGGTGGAGTCTATTGTGCCCAGGATGTTTATCAATTTGGACCTCGTGTCTGTACGAATGTAAGCTTCAAATTAGGCGCAATTGAGTACAAGAGATATTTAGCAATAACTCGAAAGAGGGGGCTGACCGTGATTGAGTACCCTTTCAAATTGGAATTTCCGAATCAATTGTACTGATTCGACGCTTGTCAAATCATGCGCTTCATCCGTAGCCATGATCGCTTAGCCGATCCAATGTAATCGGTAATTTTCGTTTAAGTCGATATGAGGAACAATGCGTGGAGCAGAGCCACGAGGATCTAATTTTTCGAAACTTTAAATTCCTGCGGTTCGATTCTTACCCGGCTGATTATTGTTAGATCGCAAAGCGAACAGCAAGCCTTGGGAAGAGCAACCAAGCTTGCTCCTTGCCGCCACTCAACAAGTAGATTAATCGTGGACGTCAATATCCTGTCGAAATAACGATTTACCGAGTAGCGGTGAGAAAAATATTGTTAAATTTTTTTTTCGTGGACGATTAGTTTTATTTGCTGGACTGGTGTGATTGGTTAGCGACGTCCGAGGACACGGCTTGATAATACATACGGCGGAAACAAGATAGTTTGCAGGATTCATTAAAATGGCCACAAGAGCAGCGAATAAGCGGGTATGGTTTTATACGTTACTGACAAACATAAGATCTGGTTAACTGAGATGTACAGCTCGCACGCGAATATAAGCATATGCAAGAGAGTCCGCCACCGTTTATTACCGCGCATCCAAGTGAAAAGAATATTCTAATGTGAGTACAGCATTGCTTTAATTTGGAGAACGTGTGTTAACTCGGGTAGATGGCACTATCTCATAACTGGGCCGCCGTCGACTCCTTACGAAGGCGGGCAGTACCATGGGACGCTAACATTCCCACCAGATTACCCTTACAAACCGCCCGCTATACGGATGATCACGCCGTCAGGTCGGTTTCAAACAAACACTCGACTGTGTCTTTCAATCTCAGATTACCACCCAAAGACGTGGAACCCAGCTTGGAGTGTGTCGACGATCTTGACGGGCCTGTTAAGTTTCATGACGTCAGACGAGTTAACGACTGGTGCGCTGCGATCCACAAATGAGGAGAAGATTAAACTAGCGGAGATGTCTCGCGAATGGAATGTGCGTCAGAACCGGAAATTTGTGGAAGAGTTTTCGGCTGAAGCGGCTGAGAATGAGAAGCATATTGTTGAGCGGATAAGGAAGGCGCGGAGTACTGCGCCTGCGTTTGCGGCAGGGACGGGTGGTGGTGTTGCGGCTGTTGCTGCTCTTGCGGACGGGGTTTTGAATGAAGCTGGTGCTGGTGGTCGCGCGAGCGAGTTGGGTGGTGGTGGAGGACCGTTGGGTGTGTTCGATACGTCCGATCTGAGATCAGGAAAATCTGCTGCGAAAGTCACGGGCGCGGGAACAAATGGTGCCAGAGCTAGCCAGAGCTGGATCGGAACCCACAAAGCATTATGCGCGGTTCTGCTGGTACTGGCATGCGTTATCGCAAACCGCGTCGCGAGCTCGAGCAAGTAGATACTAGATGTAGACGTGGTGCCGGTTGATGTCGTGGATGCACTTTGGGTTTGGCTTATATAATTGTGTGTATTACTGGCGTTTTGTCTCTTTTGAAAGTGTATGAAGTTTCAATAGAATTCGTTAATGGCAGATGCCTAGTCACGGTCGCTCATATTTACGGTGAGCTAGAACCTGGGCTTACGTATGAAACGCGAATTGTGACCGTCGGACGACGACTGGTCTCTGTCTGTGAATTTTCTGTAGGATGAGGCCATCAAGATTACGGAGCACAGCGCAACAGACCGGCTAGATAATCGATAGGAATCAATGAGTTTGAGGATCGGGGAAACCCCGTGGCCTTTCATGGCAACGTTGGTTGGCCAACTTTCCGGTCTCGGTCTTCGAACAGTGGGCGCAGGTGCCACTAAGGCGAGTGTGACAGTCTCAGGCGGGGTCAGAACAAGAATAAGCTGCATAAGCAAGCATCACGTCAGTCACGATCTGATGCGATGCTGAGGGAGTCCCGGTCCCGTGATCGTGCGGCTCGGTTCGATTAGAAAGTCGCAAACAAATAAAAGACGGATAAGGTCATGCGCTCTCTACTTAACGAAATCAATTTTAATTAATTCAGCCACTGATCAAACAGACTGATGAGGCAAAACGAGAGAGACAGAGTTACAGACAGATCAAAAATTGACTAGGCGTGCCATTGCTTGTCTGGCTGGACCTTACAATTAATAAATAATGCCGGGATCTCAGAGGACGAGGAGACGATGCACGTGATATCGCGTCAGCGGATTAAGCTGGGGATGGTGACACGAAAGTGCTCAGACGTTGTCCGATCTCTTCAAGGTTTTGACTCGGGAAGTCATTTAGCGATAAGTGATTAGCAGACCAAACGTCAGCCGTGGAAAAGTGAGCAAATTTAATAACGAGCATTTTTCACAGGATGATCAATACAAAAATGATACACACTACAGTAACTACCGAATTGTTGCACTCAAATTGTGCCCTGCAGACAATCAGTGGCGTCGGCAGGTATAAGGAATGGCTTTGTCCTAGGCGGCCAGGCAACCCACACATCTGCAGGATGACCTGCTGCCGGAGGATTGTAAACAATGATCCAATTAAAAGGCAGCAACGGCATTCATATACTATTGTAAAACATCTGAGATGGCGATATGAAATGATAGAAGCTCTTATTAGATTTGCGATTGAATGCGTCGCGTGACCGTGTGCCGCATTTGTACATCAGCCTTATTCCAACTTTGCTAGAGGCAATCTTATTAAGTGTTGCGCTGCGAATAGTTGCGATCATCGACGCCGCCGTACATTCTGCAATTTACTAGCACAGCAGCTTGGCCGAAGTAGATGTCAGCTAAAAAAAGCTAACCAGTCTTTCATACGATAGTCGATATTGTCATGTTACCTAGGTGGGGTGATCCTTATGCAGTTGTAAATCGGTGACTCGGGGAGTCGGTGACTGACCATTGCGTCATAATATTGCATTATTTATTACATTTGCAGCCATAAATGCCAATAAGTATTTGGTCACCTGTTAAAAGACTGGCGAAGGTTATTTGAATGAGTGAGTGGCGGTCTGCATCAAGGCTAATAAATAAGAAACGGCTGATTACTGTTCGCCAGAGTCTGGAGCTTGGGCGCCTGACTAACATCAATCTACAAATTAGTGTGCAGACTACACACTATCTGCTACGCTTATTAAACACAAATCAATAAATGCAACTTCTTAACAAATCTCCCCCCTTTTCTTCCACGGTTGCGACAGTTGGCTATGCCGTTAGCTGACTGGTGCTTCGAGTAATCAGATGGAATGCCTAGACAGGCCTAGCGGAATTTACAGAGTTTAAGCTAGCAGGCACGCGGCCCGATCAGGCATCTCCCAATATCCGTTCTCGGCTTAGCGTTTGTAGCTAAGGCCAATGCGTATCACTTCCTACGAAACGGACATTTGTTGCTGAGATGGAAACATAGAAGCCCAGTCTTCTTTTTATTTTTTGTTACGTAGATTCTATATAATCGGTACTGAGATTGTGTTAATCTGTATAATTACAGTTTGTAGACAAGACAATATTCAGGCTGGTCTGGAATGGGCTGGACTGGGTTGTTTTGTTTTGGGCACTGTTGTCCGAAGCGAGCCGAGACCGAGCATAAACCATCGCCCGAGCAACGACCGTGCAACGACCCGTGCAACATTCGGCAGTCCACCCATAACTCTCCTCCACTTTTCTCTCTTTCACACTTGTCTCCTCTAAAGACACCTTACTCTCAATACTTAAACCGATTGCCCACCGAGTCGACGATGCGATACGGCCACGTTCTCGCGCAGTACGCTGTGCCAGAATGGCAGGCATTCTCCGTTGACTACGACGAGTTCAAGGCTCTCATCAAAAATTGCATAGGCTCCGGTGTGCGTCCTGGCACTGAAGACATAATCTACTCTGCCTTAAACGAGCAGTTTGAACGAGTGCGTCTCCCTTGGTTGTATATCTGCGACATCGCGGCTGGCTGTGTTGTTCGGAATGCTAATGTCTGATGTTGTTTTGTTTTAGGTAAACGTCTTCGTCCGGTCTAAAGCTGGCGAGCTCGATCGCCGAATTCGCGACTGCAACAAAGCCGTCGACGAAATCACAAAGCAGGATGCCGCGCGAACGTATCCCATTTCGAATGCTCAACGGCAGAAGCCCGTTATTAAAATCGAAGCCGAAATCGAATCGTGAGTCAAGGCTACTATCACTTTACGGTGAAAACAAATGGCTAAACTGACTTTGCAGAATCTACCAGAGTCTTCAGGCGCTCGCACGTTTTGTGAGTTCTCATAAAATAGGTAAGTTAGCTTCACTACGGCTTTTTTTTTTCTTTGCTAACTTCCTCAGCCTTCACGAAACTCGTCAAAACATACAACAAGTGGTCCGGCACAACCTCCCTCTCTACACGTTACGCAGTCATTGTCCAATCCCCCAAGTCCTTTGTAAAACGTAATTTCACATCCTCGATCGTTGAGCTCTCCTTCCTTTATGACTCCATTCGCCGATACTTCCAATCGTCACTCCGATTTTTCTCCCAGCCCTCACGCACGAGTTTAACAAACGGCGATCTCGATTTTGAGGTCGCAAGCACTATGGCGTCCGGATCGACAGTGTTTTGGGTTCATATCGATAATTACATCGAGTTGGAAGCATTTTTGGTTAAGTACCTCTCTATCATGCCGAACGAATCGTTCTTCCGCCGTAATCTGATCCGGAATACCGATTACGACGTCGAATCCGATACCCGCATCGTGTACGTCAACAGCCAAGCCGCAGTCAACAACATCAACAGTCAAAAGATGCTGCACGAAGAAGTATCCCAGATCATCACCGACATCGAAATCGACAACTCCGAAGCAGTTCTTTGTACTCCCGGCGGTGCTGTACTATCTGGCAAGAAGAAGTACATCGAGAGCATCGTCAATTCGTCCGCCGCTCCCAGTGAGTTGCAGCAGCTCGATAGTCTCGGCAAGTCGGTGGTCTTTTGGCTCCAAAAGCACGCAGCGAAGCCATCTGTCGCTGTTGCGGTCAAACGGATGCGATTTGAACTGATAGGTTCGTCGGGACCAACCGTTTGGGCCACTCTCGATCACTCGCTGAAGTACAGGCCCGTCTTGACGCAAAGTGGCTGGATGGATGCCAGCCACGCTTACGACTATTCGACCTTCCCGTATTCTGTTCTCGAAGTTCGATGGCAAGGAAACGAGCCAAAATGGGTGTCCGAGCTCAAGAGTTCGCACACAGTCTACGAAGTTCCTGGCTTCAGCTACTTCTCACACGCGGTCTCATCTCTAGGTCTGTCTGGTCAGCAGCCGCCGTGGGCGCATATGATATCAGAAGATATCCACAAGGTCCCAAAGCAGAAGACTAGCACGCGGCCTAAACTGCGGTCGCGGACATCAAGCACGCAAACTACGAGCCTCGCGCCGTCTACTTCGTCGTCGTCCAGTGCCACGGTAGAGGGCTCTAGCAGCGTCGAGACGCCGAACGAGAATTGGGCGCCGAATACGACCACCGTACCACTTTCTTCCAAACCAGCGGTAGTGCCTGAAACCGCAATGGATCCAAAGGCTGCGAAGGAAGCCAAGGCTGCTGAACGGGCAGAAGCGATTGCTCGGGCGGCTAAGGGCAGAGCTGCGAAGACGCCTCGCCGGTTGACGATTGTTCATGACGACGAGGCACGGTATTGGAACGAGTTTGATCATCCTGAAGAGGATGACGGGACATTTTACGTTGATGCTGGAGAGTCACGTAACTTGTTGAATAAGTTGTCTGTTGACAAACTTACGGATTGGTCGACGGGGATCTGGAATAAGGTATCAAAGAAGGTGCATTCCAGTCATGAATTTAGTGATGTGCCCGCGGCCAGACGGCAAGCTGATGATCAGGAGAGGGAGTCGCTTCTTGCGAATGCAGAGTCTGATTTACACTCTCCAATCAACTCTGAGCAGGATCTCGAGTTGAATTTGCAGGATGCAGATAGTCACCAACACACTCTCCTTGGCGTCAACATCGGCGATTCAATCAGCGTCGACCGTGCACTAACAATGTTTTACGCTCTCTCATTCAGCATCTCACTCACCCTCGTCAGCATTCTCGACGGCATTCTCTTTGGCGGTCAGACTAGCGCAGCAACCGAATTTCTCGCCGTCCCGGTATATGTCTCGATGCTTGCGTCCATCGGCATTGTCTTTGCCGAGGGTATCGCCTTAGCTGGCCTGGTCGCGTTCCTGAGACGTCATAATATGCCGGGATTTTGGCACCAAGCTGTCGTGTTTGTCACATTTTTGGCCGTCGTGTGCGCTGGTGTAGGAGGAATTGTGTTCATTTTATTCTAGATTTTGGTTTGGCCAATTGCCTTTCCACCATAATGAGTTTTCATTCTTGAGGATAAAAAACTTTGCTTCAAGAGATATTTGCATTTTGATTTTAGAAGAGTTGGCAAGGCAATTTTTTTATTGTATATGATTATTGTCGCTCGTTCATTATTCAGTCATCACATACTATCTTCTTTTTTGTTGTGCAATTTCCATCATTGCACCTTTTATTGCATTTATTTTTGTGTATCTGCTTGTTTGGAATCATATACCCTTTGATTGGATGACCATCGCTATTGGAGAGTGAGAATGCTTGCGACCGGATGCGCTATTATGGCGTGATGTTAATGCTTGTTGTATTTGATGAGCAAGTGTGGACTGCTTAGGTGCTCTTTTATAATTATGACATTGATTGATTGTTTCATTAATTTTACATTTGGGCTTTTGGCATTGGGATGGTGGGATAGTTAGATGTGGGATGGAATATATTTGGCCGGCGACAAGAATGACGAGATAAGTTGAGATGGGACGGAATCTGTTAAACATACCAACAAGTACGATAGAGATGGGACGAAATATTAAATTAATTATGTGTTAAAGATTGTATGTGGATCTTTGGAGGAGGAGTAAACAACGATTGCAATCGCAGACTTAAGGCAGACCCGAACACGAGCCCTTTATCGGGATTGTGCGGTGACGAGAATGTCGGTTTGAGTCTAAACTTTGCCAGGATGCCCTGTATTTCGGTGCCCCACGTAAGTTCACTAAGCGAACAAAACTAAAAATACGAACTGCGCCCGAGGACCCGAGTTCACCTTTCACTATATATCTCCGAGGCTGTCAACACGAAAGCACGAGATCCATAAATCTCGGCCCCTGCGTCGCAGCAATGTATGTTTGATTTTGGAAAGTCAGCTGGTCAGTGGGACGGAAGGGAATGCTAATTGAGGTTGCTTGCAGCAAACATGAACTACTTCAAATTATCGATTATCCTCGGTGTTGTGTTGTCTGCTTATTATTACCTCGATAAATACGTTCTTCCCACTTTATACATATTTGACCCTGAAGTTTTGCATGGCATCGTCAAAGTGAGCTCTTTCCTGTTTTGTGGTCCGAGATTGAAGTTTCGGTTTCATGTCATTTCTGGGTGGCTGTTGTTAATTCGATGTAGGATTCCCTCGCGACCGTGCCGCCCGGAAATACGACTGCGCTTTTTTACGAAATTAATGGCAGACTGAGAAATGTGTATGGGGATAATATAAATCCGTATAACAGCGACGATTGGATGTTTAATAATGCCGGTAACGCAATGGTATTCTCCTGTTCTTTCCCCCACTTTCTCGTTAGCCAGACTCGTGAACGAGACAGCTAACTGGCGTGCACAGGGTTCAATGTTCATACAACACGCTTCAATCTCAGAGTACCTTATATTTTTTGGGACGGCTATTGGTACTGAAGGACATACCGGCGTGCATCCCGCGAACGACTACTTCTACATTCTCAAAGGCGCACAGTGGGTCCATGACCTCGGTGATCCTGACCCTATCGTTAGTCCATTGTTTTGATTTCCGCTAGTTTTTCCTGACTAAAGTGTGCTGATGGTTCGTAGATTTATGAGCCTGGTGATTTGCATATCCTCAAACGCGGCTCCGTGCAGCAATATTCCATGCCAACAACTTGCTTCGCTCTCGAACTTGCACAAGGTAGGGCTGGGCTCCAATTCTAGTCTGTCACACCATGACTGCCATATGACAATGCTAATCGCATACAATAGGTTGGATCCCTGCCATGCTACCGTTTGGTCTCGCGGACACGCTGTTCTCGACTCTAGATCTTGGGACGTTTGCACGGACTACATATTTTACCGGCAAGGCGATGATTGAAAGTGCGCTTCGGGGCAAGTTTTAGATTTCGCACAATATTGGAAGAGCATGCGATAGATTGAATGCATTATGATAGATTGAATGTATTATATTGATTTACTCCTATTGTATTGAATGATCAAGGACTATAAAGCAGCTTTTGGCGCATCTGCCTCAATAGCGTCCCAAATCTTGTCAATAACCTCTACAATATCCTCCGGTAACGGCCCCTGATCAAGGTACTCCAGATTCTGCTTCAACTGGCCAATATTCGAATACCCCACCAAGATCGCATCCCCGTTCGTCAGCTGCGAGTGATGTCGGAGCCACCGGAGCGCGATAGCATTGTTCGGGATACCGTACTTCTCGCCAACTGTTCGGAGCTCTTCGACGGCAGCGAAGAGAGCGTCCTTGAAGAACCAGCCTTGGTTAAATTGGCCGTTGAACGTCGTGGGATCGAAGTTCCCGCCTGCTGGCGGTGACTCGTTTCTCTTTATGTTGGAAAAGAATCCGGATGCAAGTGGTCTAATCTTTGTCAGCGCGCGCTCGCGTTTTAAAAAACAAATTCCAGCATATTATCATGCTGGCGGAACCTACGAGTAGGCGTAAAAATCAATATTGTGCTCCCTGAATATTGGAATCAATTCCGTCTCAGCACGACGACTAAAAATATTATAGAGGCCTTCATAAGAACTGGGCGCGATCCAACCGTACTTCTTCGCGCGCTCGACAAATCCCAGGATCTCGTCCGGCTGGTAATTTGAGATACCGAATCTCTCGAATTTACCTTGCTTGTACAGCTCGTTCATGGCTTTATGCGATTCCTCGAACGAAACAGTGCGATCTGGCGCGTGCAGATATAGCGTGCGGACCTTGTCGACTTTGAGCCGTTTCAGTTGCTCGTCAACGGATTTGTAGATCTGGTCCGCTGCGTGGGCACCATCTTCGAAACTTCGCACTTTGGTATCAATTACGAAGTTCCCGTCTTTCGTAACTTCCAAGTCGCCAAGGAATGTCTCGGACTCGCCGTGGTGGCCGGCGGGATAGAGATATGCTGTGTCGAGATATTTGTTCCCCAGGGAATGGTACAGGTCCAATATGGCGCTCATGTCCGCGGTGGTCTTGATTTTGCCGTGGGGCCCGACGTTGTTGGTGCCCAGAATTAAATCGACAGGCATAGTGCGTCGTGAGGGGCTTATACTACTATTGCAATTCGAGTAGTTTAAGGGCCATATCGATGTTATACAAGATTTCTCGGGAAAAAGTCGCAGGGTCTATGCGGCTTGATAATGGAGAGCCTTGATAATGGAGAGCCGAGCTACTATCGGGATGTTCCGACACGGACAACTTCACATCCCTCAACAAACGTCCAGACACCAACTTAAGTAAATACTGCGCAAATATAATAATTGAAATATACAAAAAGGCACATATCGTACATAATGCAAATCCCAAAATTTATTCAATTGGAAACTCCAATGCACCTGAACCTCAAACACTCATCTAGGCCAAATATTTCTATTTTACTCATTATGCCACACCAAGTTTCGCAAGCTATCCCATCTATTCGAGTCTAGATAAATATAATCCATACTAGTCTTCATGCTGGGTTGTAACACATCCGGGTCGGTACGGAACATGTACATGACCAGGCCCCAGCACACTGCAGCAAACGCCGGCCAGACTTTGTTGCCAACATCCTCATGGAGGGATGGTATCAATTTCTTCTTGACAGTGAGCTTGGCGAGGCCAAGAACCACTCGTGAGAAGACGTACAGGACGATCTGTTATTAGCGTGTGTTAGTCACGGCTTGAGACACTGAAGACCGGAATACAGACCTGCTGATTCACAGACGACTTTCCTCCTCGGCCGAAAACAACATAGCCACCTAGTAGACCGGCTATGAAAGTGTCTATATCTTGCTCCTTTCCATTCGTGGATTTAAGCACGTAAAGCGTAGATTTATAAATGAATACAAATGTCGCGAGATTTCGTGCATGCTCTCTTGTTGCCTTGATTATCAATACCATCTTGTCCTTGAATCTACAGAGCCGCGTCAGGTTTTAATACGTAACCAAATTTGAAATATCGAAGATATGTGTACTTACGATCCGTTCCTGAAGAGGAATGTCATGACCAAAGCATGCGCAAAGCGCACTTTACTTCCATATATTGCGCCTGACCACGCGCGTTAGCTGTCATTCAAATCTGTCAAAAAACTGCAACGTACCATTTCGAAGGCCCTTTAGAATTCCTAAGATATCGTGATATTTAGGATCCAGAATGACCTGCTGTAGAGTATCTATTGCCCTATCCATTATTGCTAAATTTTTCAACTGGCACAACGACTGTCTCTGAATCGAAAATCGGGGTAATTTGTTTGGCTGTGCTGACGTATGTTCTGGAAACGATTCAGGCTCGAATATAAAGAGCCCTCGGGAGTCGGATATCGCGGTCTTCACGAGCGTCCACGAGACCAGGGGCCACAAAACTGATATCACTAACGAAGAATCTTGACCGAAACTGAACGTCTGGCGTCGAACCGAGCAAGTTCATGTGATCGTGTCATGTAGACTAAGAGCATTGAGGTTCGATGTGCACAGGGACCTTGACGGCAGTGCGTGCCCCGCAAACAGCCACGCGAAAGTGGGATGTGGATGACGTCATCGTGGCTGCTCTCGATGCCTCCTCGGTGGTTGCTTTGTTATTGGCCTGGGCATCTGACCGGCAAAACATCGCGTACTCCGATCATTCACACGCCTCTGCAAGACACTTACTTTCAATACAGTTTCCATTAGAAAAAATGAGAGGAGAAGTCGTTCATTTACATATAGGCCAGGTTAGTTCTATTTTAATGACATCGTCCGTACTCCAACCTAACAGAAAGTTTGAAGGCTGGGGTTCAGCTCGGAAACGCAGCGTGGGAATTGTACCTTCTCGAGCATGGCTTGCAACCAACTGGATATTTAAATGAAGGAGCACAACACACACCAGGTTTAGAGACCTTCTTCGCGGAGACCGGTATCACAACTTTAGAATGTGTTTGGAAATAGCTAACTAAGGTACCATATCAGGTAGAGGGAAGTACGTACCACGGTCGGTATTTGTTGATCTAGATAGTGGAGTATGAATCCCCTGTCTACATGCTGTCTAGATCTGATAGCTAAGTTATAGCGTAGACAATCGATCAAGTACGATCTGGCCCCTTGCACGGTCTATTCCATCCTGAGCAGCTTATTAGTGGTGAAGAAGATGCTGCTAATAATTGTGTGTAATTAGTCGTTTCTCACTCGCAATAATTAACCCTGATTAGATGCTCGTGGATTCTATACCATGGGTAGGCAAGTTATTGACAAAGTCAGGGAGCGTGTTCGACGCATCACTGGTATGCCAACCTATCGATTGTTCGGCACATTACTATATAGCTTACGCAAACATTGCAGAAGCGTGCTCTAGCGTTCAAGGATTTTTGGTATTTCACTCATTCGGCGGTGGTACCGGCTCAGGATTTGGTGCACTGCTCCTGGAACACATCGCAGCTGAATTTCCAAAGAGATCAAAGTTGGAGTTTGCGGTATATCCTGCGCCGCGGGTTTCTACTGCTGTCGTGGAACCGTATAATGCTGTATTAGCGACTCATGGGTATGCCTAGTCCGACGAGTCCTCGTTACGCGCTACTAATAAGCTATAGAACAATTCAGAACACTGACTGCTCATTTCTGGTCGATAATGAAGCTGTATACGATATTTGTCAGCGCCGATTGGATATTCCGCGTCCATCGTATGAGAATCTAAATCGTCTCATTGCCCAAGTAGCTTCGTCCATTACGTCGTCGATACGATTTGATGGAATGCTCAACGTCGACTTGAATGAGTTCCAGACGAATCTTGTGCCATTTCCGAGACTTCATTACCCACTGGCTTCATATGCGCCAATATATTCGAGGCAGGCTGTGCAGCATGAGATGCTCCGTGTGAATGATCTAACAGCGCAGTGTACGCCTTGACTTATATACGAGAGTGACGGAGACTAACAATCCTTTAGGTTTTGAACCAGAAAACCAGATGGTAAAATGTAACTCTCAATTCAGCAAATACATGGCTGTAGCTATGCTCTACCGAGGTGACGTGACCGCAAGTGAGTGCAATGCCGCAATTGCATCACTTCGGCAGCGCGGTGTTGTCAACTTTGTTGATTGGTGTCCTACGGGGTTTAAACTCGGAATTAATAATCACAAGCCTTTTACTGTGCCTGATGGGGATCTGGGTGCTGTGGATAGATCGTGCTGTCTACTGGCTAATACCACTGCTATTGCGGATGCATGGGCGAGGTTGGGTTGGAAATTCGACTTGATGTTTAAGAAAAGGGCGTTTGTGCATTGGTATGTGGGCGAGGGCATGGAAGAGGGAGAGTTCCATGAGGCAAGAGAGGACTTAGCTGCCCTTGAGAAAGACGTAAGTGGTATTGATTTGTATTGTGTTGGCAGCTGGCTAACTTCTTGCAGTACAGTGCCGTTACTGATAATAACAATACCTTGGAGGAAGATGAATTCTAGGTCTGATAGAAATGCTAATACTGTCGTTCGTTTTATCATAGAACATATCGTTTATTGAGACTGTGACAAATTTAGACAAATTGGCCCAACTAGTTGGGAATGATTGTTGGCATCAGAAAGCTGAGCGCAGTCACAAATAACATGTCTCGAAAAGAGTCATCTAACTACAATTGCATAGAATGCTATGAAAAATGAGCCTAATAAACGCAAAAGGATCTATTTTTAAAAAATCATAATCCGTATCGTAATAGCTATCTGGCCCACGGTAGACAGTACATAGTACAAAGCATCGTGGATTTGTACCTTTAACGCGAAGGCCACGAGAACGGATTTCACAGTAGATATATAAGCTTCGACTAGCCACCGGGTGAGGTTGTGCTCAAAATTTCCTTAGGCTTAATTAATTCATGGGACTCGAAATTTTGGCGCCAATTTTAACATGCCGATAATGAGCCGCACTGCGATAATACTTTTCCTCGGAGATTACCTAACATCCTCAACTCGTTATATTCCATTGTCCGCAGGCAATGCGTGTAGCTTATGACTGAATCGAAAATATTCTTAATAGGCGTGAGCGGTCCGTCAAGCTCTGGAAAGAGTGTGAGTTGTCCAAAATATGCACTGCAATTTATTAAAAGGTTACAATACTAAATGTGTGAGTCAGACGCTCGCGCGACTACTTCGACATGTGCTTCCGAATTCGTTTATCTTGCATGAAGACGATTTTTATAAGGTACGTGCATTGGCGTAAATTTGTACGATGACAAGTTGTGCTAATAAGTCTTAATATAGCCTGAAACAGAAATCCCTGTGGTGAATGGCATAGAAGATTGGGATTGTCCTGAAGCCATCGACTTCATTGCACTACGGGCGGCCATCGACTATATAAAGAAGAATCGCAAGCTTCCGGATAATGTTCATTACAAGGAAGATCAGAATAGCTTGGGAACGCCGCCGGTTAGTAACGAAGAGGCAGATGAAATTAAGAAACAAGTTTTAGGCGAGAACTCAGTGGCCGAGAATACCGAGTTTTGTATTGTGGATGGATTCTTAATGTTTAATGACGACGTTATCACAAAGCAGTTAGATATTAAGTTTTTACTTCGAGCCCCATATGAGAGCTTAAAGAAACGACGTGAGGCTAGAAGTGGTTATGCCACAATAGAAGGTATGTCTCATGATTGCTTACTGCGGGGAGCTTGTGTTAACTTGACATGTTCTCAGGATTTTGGGTTGACCCGCCAGGATATTTTGAGAATATAGTTTGGCCGGGTTATGTGAAAGCCCATAAGCATCTGTTCGTAGGTGAAGATTTAGAAGGACCACTTGCTCCATACGCAATCCAGCAAGACATTAGAACAGCATCAGCTATAGACTCGCATATGAAGGACATGTTGAAATGGGCACTAGAAGTCGTTGCGGAGAAAGTTTAGAGAGCTATCGAGCTAGGTAAAGATGATTTTTGGATACGAATGCCTCAGTGGAGAGAATAGATTTGCATCAATAGATCTCCATGATTCTGTAAATTCATCCCAGACAGTTAACCTTATAATATTGAAGTATTGTACAAATGCCCAAATGCCGCAATAAACATCGACTGAGCCACTAATACATGTCCTCTTGCTGCGTATCTATGGAAAATCCTATGTCAATCAGCTTGCTATTCTTTGTAAGTTCTCGCCGTCTGCGGTTGTCGATTTCGTCCTGTTGAGCAGCGTATATCTCGTCCAGAGATACTTCTCTTAACTGTATGCTATTCTCTTTCTCAGGATCCTTCAAGTTTAGTTATGTTAATCACAATCCGAACACCTCTGACCAAAAAAAAAATGTGAAACTCACAATTTCGCCGACTAGAACCACGTTTTCCCCTCGCACTATGTAAACTCCTCTCTGAATATCGCTGTACATTGACTCGACAATTATCCGTTCAATTGTGTCTTGTAGAACTAGGTTTGCTGTCATAATATGAGACGATCTGAATTCCTGATGGGGAACGGGAATATTTACCATACTGATCAAATGATCTGAGTATTCCAATCAATTTCCGGCCATCACGAAGAACCACAAGTAATTTCTCTAGAAACTCTCGGTTAAGCATGATCTCGGAATATATTGCAACGGGGAATGAGAGGTGCTTACTGTCGACACAATCCACTAGCTGGGCAGCGGTTGTGAAAATGATGGATGGTAGTAGTGATGGATCGGTGTTCTCCATTTGCTGTCAAAACTTGTATTGGAGAAGATCACAATTACAAAATCTTCGGTGCTTGTATAAAATGCCGGATCATATAAAAGGTGAATGACGTCCCAAGGTAGAGTGGTTAGACCACTAACCAAGCTAGTGGAACACGTGATACGGAAACAGGTCAAGTTGACTCAACACGCAGCCGCCTGAGCCTCTGACACTCCACTGAATGTTCAACATTTACAATAACTTTGCTGATGTATTTTCCGTAGTTACTTAAATGGACCATAGTTAATTTATGGGACAGTAACAGGGTTTAAATTGATCTAACATATAGCGCGCTGGTGGGCAATAGTCATCAAGCAATCATGTCAATCACCGAGCTCATGAAATCGCATATGTGCTTCTAGAGCGAAACTGATCATCCGCTGACCGCAAACAACGCATGGTTCGTCATAACTATCCTCTTCAAAAATTACGTCCTCGTCGTCTTCTCCTAGAAAATTGAAATGGGCTACCTCTAAGTCAGCATATTCTCCCACAACCTTTGCTCTCTTGGTAACCGGTGATTCTGCTCGGTGAACGACGTCAAGTTCATTATCGTCCGTATATCTCTTCTTTCCAAAAAAGGAAGTTATATCGGAGCTCTTAGTGGGAGCTTTTTCGATATTAACCACAGCGACATTCAAAAGCACAACATCAAATATTTTGGCGTCACCAATTAACTTCGAGAACAGCGGCATCCAACACCTATCAACTAGGTAATCGACAATATAGTCTCGACTGTGGCTACTGGAGAACACTATTGACGGAAGCGATTCACTCCTTGATATTCGTGGGCCGTAGTATCCAGTTGATCTAGGCCTGGTACTCAATCTCGCAGTTTGAGGATGCCCGAGCCAGTCTCCGTTTGAATCCATTAGATCTATGTACATCCTGTCTAATAACGAATACGTCAACCTGCGCAGCACGTTGTGGACTTCTATTAGATCGGTTAACGACTTGAACGTGTCCTCGATTGATATTTGTGTCGGCATATCGGAGGTTGGCTGGACCTAATGTTGCTGCTCATTAGCACTATTCGAACAGATTTAGAGTGCCACTTACGGCTGTTTGGTCTACCCCATGTAATAAATTCCATAATTTATCACCAGATGATTGACCAAGGATATTTACAAATAGCTGTTTGCTTGCCAGGTGCCTTACATTGAATACTGTGGCATCTCTTGCTCCCTCCATCGTGTGATTTACACTGTCTGTTCCTTTGTAAATGGCGTCTAAAATAAGAGATTTGCTTTTGTGCCCGATCCATGGGATCCTGCCAATATCATACGTATCGAGAAAATCTTGCGCAAATTCCGGAAAGAGAACAGTCTACAGAACGAATGAGTTGATTTCCTAAAGCAATCAAACATGGAGTGTTGCGTACTTGTTGGTTTGGTTTGTGGCTGGAACCTGCCATCTTCGCCAACGTCTTATTAATCGAAACCCCACCAGATGAAGTGTACCCCTTTATATCCAAAATCTGTGACCGTATGTAGTGACATAAATGCGATCCAAGAACCAAGCGAAGATTATCTCCTTCAAAATCTCCAGGTAGGGATCCAGCGGCCATGTTACCGGCCACAGATGACACCGGACAAGAAAATCCGACAGACGGGTCTTCCTTACTCATCCTAAAGAAGAAGGTTGAGACTGGGTGCGAGGACGCTGGTGGTACGTGTAGATCGTCGAGTAATGCAATATTGAAATCTATCATATCGGTCACGTCCAAAAACAACTCATCAAATCCCAAACGCTCCACTTTCCCACCCCACACCATTTCGCGGGCAAAGTACCATAGCTCCTTAGAGGCATCTCTATACCGTGATAAATCCTATATCACGTCACTATCAGTGTCATACAGATTAGCACCAATACACGACGTACCTCACCATTCACGATAACTAGGTCTGGGAACTGCTTCACCGCGTCTACGAGCAGCTGCAACTTTTTTACGCCTAGAGCTCGAGCAACATAGTTACAAGTGCATATAATTCCCTTTTGCTTCACCGCAAATGCAATCTTTTTCAGTTCAGGGTTAAAATGCTCCTCAACCTGTGCGGACAGATTAGAAATGTATTGAAAACCATGGTTGGTCCTGCAGATTTATACTCACAGAACAATAGAACGCATCCCAATCTAATGCAATGATAACGGGAGATCTTAACATCCACGCATTCAGACTCGCTTCAACTGCTCAAGAAGGTTGATCGGACAAATATGATAGGTAGATTAGTCGGTAGCTTTGACTAAGAGGGAATTTGAAATTGCTGTCGAAGGGTTAGGGCTTTCAGTATTCCTCCCAGATGTAGTATGCGATTGCGCAAAGTACTTGAAGCACTATTCTCCAATTAAATATCAATATATTGCGAACAATAAGATGTGAAATTCGCCTTATCTATCGCCAAAGGAATTAATACGAAATTGCTATTGGCAGACCAAGAACATCCATGGGGTTAGGGGTGGCTTTGGGAGTTTTGATCCGGGTAAACTATCACAGAAAAAATGCGAAACTTTTTTTGTGCAAGATTTGAATTCCTCACCGAGTGTTTGTTGTACTCAGGATTCAAGTATTTTTGTCTGGTCGACAATGCGGAGTAAGAAGAGATCCGCGGCAAAATCCGTGTTAGCAACAACAACAATGGCCAGGCATGCCAAGAAGCGGAAAGTGAGCGAGCCGGCAGAGGAACCGAAGCTCAAGTTTTCGTCGCTGAGTAAGGCTACAGCGGATAAATATGAGGACGACAGTGACGAGGATTTTGATGACGAGGATATTGAGTTAAGTTCTGGATCTGAGAATGAGGAGCAAGAATATGAACGGCGGCCACGGGAGTGGAGGAGTGATGTGGAGAGCGAGGAAATTGTTGAGAAGTTGCCGATTAAAACAGCCGGCGGTGGGATCAAGCGGGTGTTGGTGCAGAAGAAGGAGCTGAAAAAGGAAAGTGAGTATGAGGACGGCGAGGATGGCGAAGAACAGCATGTAGAAGAGGACGAGGAGGAGGACGAGGAGGAAGAAGAGCCTGAATTACCAGAACGAGACATGATCCGGCTAGCTAAGGAAGAGTTATCCAAGCTTGCAAGCGAACTGATCGAGGATCCGGAAGAGAATGTAAGGATGTATCACTGCAGTTATCTCTAAGTTGTTCTAACTTCTGCTAGGTTTCGAATCTGAAGAAGGTCTTTGAGTATCAAAGTAACAAGTTATTGAAGATCAAGCAACTTGCGTTAGCGACTCAACTCGCAGTCTACAAGGATATTATTCCGGGCTACAGAATTCGTCCATTGACTGATGCTGAAAAGGCCGCTAAAATCTCAAAGGAAGTTAAGAAACTGCGCAATTTTGAGCAGACTCTGGTATTGAATTACAAACAGTACGTCGATAGCTTGAGCAGTTATGTCAAGAGTAAGAACTATTCTTTAGTTATTATTTAAGAGGCTTATTAATATTTGAGTAGGATTGTTCAAGTCGGACATATTATCGCCTTCCTATAAAGTTGGCAGTACGGCTCTGTCGTGTGCATGCAGTCTTCTCGTGGCTGTCCCTCATTTCAATTTCCGATCCGAACTAATCAATATTGTTGCACAACGTCTTGGTCGGCGACGAAATATGGCCGCAGGAGTTGACGGCCTACAAGCGACTCGTACGAACGCTGACGACGCCGGGTTTAGTAAATGCATTCAGACCATCACAGTACTGTTCCAGGACGACGAGACGGGAACTATTTCGCTTGATGCAGTCCAGATTATTACCAAAATGATGAAGATGCGGAAATTCAAAGTGGACGAAGCTGTACTAAACTCGTTCTTGCATTTGCGACTTTTGACCGAGCTTAATGTCTTGGACGCCCAGAAACGAGAAAGCTTGATCGATAATCGTCCAAAATTGAAAAAGAAAGATCGAGTTCATCGAACGAAGAGGGAGCGCAAATTGGCGAAGGAGATGAAAGGCATTGAGGAGGAGATGAAAAAGGCAGAGCATGCTGTTTCAAAGGAGGAGACTGCGCGACTACAGTCTGAGACTTTGAAGATAGTGTTTGCAACGTATTTGATCATCCTAAAGGAGCGTGTGAATTCTTTGATGGGAGCTACATTGGAAGGACTTGCAAAGTAGGCCGTTTTCGAAAGTTAGTTGGACCGGGAATGCTAACAAGTTGTAGATTTGCGCATCTGATCAATGCAGACTTGTTCGGCGACCTTCTTGAAGTATTGAAGGAACTTATTCGAGATCGACAGATGCGAAGCAACGAGGACGGCGAGATTGAGATCAAGATTAAAATTATTCGGGAGGGTTTACTTTGCATTGTGACGGCGTTTGCGCTATTGTCTGGGCAGGCAGGCGAGAGTATAGGCTTAGACTTAAGTTTCTTCATTACGTATCTCTACGGAATTATCATGCCGTTATCGCTGAGTCCCAATATAGAGTACTCTAGCAAGTCGCTCAGACTTGATGATCCGTTACAGAGTGACGAAATAGTCGGCAAGCATGAAGAGAAAGTCAACCTGGCTACGGAAATGGAGATGGTTATAAAGGCATTTGACGCCATGTTCTTCAACAAGCATTACAAGACAGTTTCTTTTGGCACCGGCACTAATAATAATTTGCGGATGGTTGCATTTGCTAAGCGACTTTCTCTGGCAATGTTGCATTTCCCGGACAAATCGTGCTATGCAGCCATAAAAATGTTGGAGAATTTGTGTATCAAGTACTCGGGACGGTCAGGAGGCAACGGAGGCGATTCTAAGACCGGAAGCGGTGCTCTGACAGCATTATTCACGACAGAAGATAGAGTTATGAATGGAGTTTACCGGCCAGAAATTGATGAACCGGAACTCAGCAATCCTGCTGCAGCCAATATATGGGAGACATTTCTGTTAGCGAAGCACTACTCGCCTCGAGTGGCAGAGAGCGCGAGGAGGTTACCGCTGAAAACGATTGGACGTTAGATAGTATAGTGATTTGTGCGATAGAATGTATTATATTAAAAATGGCAATCGTAAGACCGAAAATAAGGCCACTCTGTTCATTTGACTTGGAGCCTAAGACGGGAGGGGAATGCGGGTTAGGGCTGTGGCTTTGGTGAGCTGAGCGACTGCGGATAACGTAAACCGAAGGGATGACGTTGGAGTGCGGCCCCAGCAAGAACATGATCGACCTGACGTACGTATGAGGCATTACGCAGCTTCAACGCCCCTCAATTAGCACACTAGTTTATTCCCATGCGGCCGGCCGTGGTTCCCTCCCCGTCAGGTGCGGAACAGACCTTGGAAGCTCACCAGAGTATTTAGAGAACATTAATCTCGTTTGACTTCTCGCTACCCACTTTAATATTGTATCACAGACACTCTCAATATCATTGCACTTTTACAGAATGACTTCTATAATCGTGTCCAACATCTCACCTGAGATCACTAAGCAGCAGATCTCTGACTTCTTCTCCTTCTGTGGTAAGATCTCATCGATCCAGATTCGCGAAGCCAGCAGCGCTGAGACTGCCACGAAGATGCAGGAGGCTCGCATTGTATTCGAAAACGATTCGGCCGCAAATACTGCTCTACTCCTCACAGACACGAAGCTCGGCAACTCCAACGTCGTCGTCCAGCCAGACACCTCTGCACCCAAAGGGAAGTCCGAGGGCACTGCTCCTGCGGCTACTGCAGTCGTCGCCGATGAGGAAGGACATGATATTCAACAAGAATACAAGCCCAAAGCTGCTATTATTGCCGAGATTCTCAGCCATGGCTACGTGTTGAGTGACAAGGCTGTCCAGAAGAGCGCTGAGTTCGACAAGCAGCACGGCATTTCTACGCGATTCCAGAAATTCCTATCTGACGCTGACACGAAGTACAGAATCACCGACCGTGCAACCACGACTGCTACCAGTGCGGACGCGAAGTACGGCATTAAGGAACGCGTTTCTCAGACAAAATGTCTTTTCCAACGGTATTTCGACAAGGCCCTTGATAGTTCTGCGGGTACGAGGGTCCGCCAGTTTTATGGTGACGCGTCGAAAGAGGCTACTGATATTCACAAAGAGGCAAGAAGGTTGGCGGATATGCGGGAGGGGAAGCCGGCTGGGTTGGGTGAAGAAACCAGTGCTGCTCAGGCACCTATCTCTCAGGAGCCATCTAACGTTGGTACTTCGTTGTAAGGCTGATGGTTGGAGTCTAGCACTTGTTAGTTTTCGTGATAAGTTGGTTTGATTGCCGTTGTATATAAATTATTATGCTGCAGTCGTCTCTGTATGTTAATGTCAAATGAATCCGCTCGTTTTAGTGCAGATCATATTGACTTGTAGTCAACATTCCCATGTCTTGAAAGCCAAAGCTAATGTGTAAATATAGTAAAGTCCAAATTAAATGTGCAGAAACATTATATGTGTCGTTCTTAGAGATTCACGATTTTGTGGGTGACTACAGTAGCCGAACGCGCACTTACCGAAGGATGCAGCGAGAAGTTAGTTTAAGGCAGGAAGTGCCGCCTCGAGCGGAACGCTCTCCACAGTATTTCCAACCACAGCCACCAACACCCTTCACTCCACAACGCAGAGTAAAATGCGAGGGCAAAATTCTTACGAACACGATGTGTCAGAATATGACGAGGTTGTGGCCGATGCCGACACTGAATCTGCAGCAACAGCCGCTGATCTTGGATTGCGGCCAGTGCCGACATCCTATTCGACGTACTCCCAGCTCGACCGGCGTGCGACCAGTAGGAAAGAGATACTGGGATGGCTGTCTTTTGCATTAGGAGCTGAGCCGTTCACGGTCGCTGCTGTGGGTATCTATTTGCCTATATTGTTGGAGCAGTTGGCTAGGGAAAGGTCAGTTATGGCAGATGATCATTCGGTGTCTTGCCAATACTCTGGCGATGTGCCTGGGCCGTCACCAGGACCTCCTCCGAATAGTGACACAGAAAGATATTGCGTGACGCCTGCCCTTGGGTTTTATGTTCATCCTGCGAGTTTTGCATTATATACTTTCTCGATAAGCGTGTTTCTACAGGCGATTGTCGTCATTTCTATGAGTGGGGCAGCAGATCGAGGTATGTTGTGAAAGAAGCAGTGGTTATGCGCGAACAAGATGACGCTGACATATTTATCCAGGGAGCTATCGAAAATCACTATTACTAGCATTTTCTTGTTTGGGTGGATTATCGTCCATATTGCTTATCGCGGCTGTACCGTCCGCATATTACTTTGCATCAATCCTCACAATCGTCGGAAACGTATGTATCGAACTATGTTAGAATCGAATTGATACTAATTGGCCAGGTATCATTTGGAGCTGTTGCGGTTTGTGGAAATGCATTTTTGCCAGTCTTGGTCCGAAATCACCCTGATGTTCTCGCTGCCGAAGCCGGGCACGAGCTCTACCCACCAGAAGAATCATTATCACATACGACCGAGTCCTCGACGTCGGCGCTCACCGTCACAGATTCAGCGCCAGACAACGCACTGCAATCCAGTAAGCCGCCGGTCGTGACAGATATACCAGAGACTTTTGAGTCGTTTCCTCCCAACACCGTTGATCCTGATGCGCGATCATTCTTCGATCACACAGCAAACGACGCAGCCGCCGAAAAGGCGGCTGAGATTTCAAATCATCTAAGTGGAATGGGTGTGGCATGCGGATATCTTTCTGCATTCATTGTGCAAACCAGTGGCGTCATATTTGTTGCTGCTATGGGATCTAGCATGCTTTCTATTCGTTTGGTGCTAGTGGGAATTGGCGTATGGTGGTGGTTGTTCACTATTCCGACAGCTCTCTTTATGCGACCGCGACCTGGTCCACGACTTCACATTCGTGACAAGGAGAGGGTGATCGTTCGATATGTGACCTATGCATGGAAAACACTTTGGCGTACTGCTAAAGAAGTTCGGAAGCTGCGCGACGTGGTGTTGTATCTGACAGGCTGGTTTATTCTCTCTGACTCTGCTACGACGATCAACGCCACGTCAATCCTCTTCGCGCGCACGGAGCTGCACATGAAACCCGCGGCGCTCGCGGTGGTGGGGATCATCACCATGATATTTGGCGTCCTGGGTGCGATCTTTTTTTCGCGCTATGTTCAAAAGTACCTCAACATTCCGCCTAATAAAGTTATCACACTGATTGTCGGAATGACGACTTTAATTCCCGCGTACGGCCTGCTCGGATTCGTAACGGATAAGATTGGTCTGCATCATCCGTGGGAAATATACATTCTGGCAGCAATCTATGGCATGGCTCTAGGTGGTATGAGCAGCGTCTGTCGCTCCGTCTTCTCAATGCTCATCCCGCATGGGAAGGAAAGTACGTTCTTTTCGTTATATGCCGTGACAGACAAGGGGTCGAGTATTATTGGACCGACGATTACGGCCATGATCACAGATCGCACACATAATATTAGGTACACCTTTTACTTCCTGTTTCTTCTCCTTTTGATATCCATGCCGATATTTTATAGCTTGGATGTAGAACGGGGAATGCGGGATGCGCAAAGATTTGGCGAGGAGGAAGAGGAGGTACGCGTTGAGGATGAGCAGATCCATATATAACGGTGTATGTATTTTGGTAGGACGGTTAGGGATTGATTATATATACTTGGAGTTTGGGACACATTGTTTGTGATTGTTGTTCGTCACTTGGCCGGTATGGTGCATATACAGCTTTAAATTTTGTATATAGGTTTTGATTGTATGTGACCTGTTGAAGGCACTGTAATTCTCCTCGGTGGAATAACTAGTGATGGTGAAAAATGGATAATCTGGTCGCAAAGTCCTCGAGTTATCGAGACCCAGGGTTAACAAACCCTAATACACAATATCCCGCCCAAATTGTGCTGGTCTCGTCTTAAAGTGCTCGACAGCAATATACTCATGGCAATTACTTCCACAACTGGTCGTGCTGGCTCAGCTTACAGTCGATATTGGAGTACTATTACAGAACCTCGCCATGGCAGCAACGCAAGAATCTCTAGATCAGACACCGTTGTCACTGTACACACCGATCCTTACGACGCCGTCTATCTCACGGGCAGGATGGTCGATCCACACAGCCAAAAGAGCGATTCTCAAGTCCGACGAAATCGACCAGATTACGGAACGTATTAAAATCCCACTTCCCGAAATGATATTCGGGAATAACCATGTGATAATAAGGCACGATGCGTCGGGATGGGAGATTGGGTTTAATGCCGTTGACGCGTTAGATCGAGTTGCCAAACACGGGAATCCGGATGGTGGATTAGTTAAGGTGTCGTATTCGGAGGCGTGGTTGAGAGATAAGTGAGTGATTTCCGTCAGTATGGAATGAGAAGTTCTCGGGGCTAATGAAGGCAGAGCGATGTCGGAGGACGGGGTACATGAGGTCGTGAAGCCATTTGATTGGACATACACAACTGATTACCGAGGCACAAGTAGACATATGACGACGTCGTTTGAGAAAACAGAGGATAAAATACCATTGCATAAGTTACGACGACCAGACCCTATTCTGTTCTTCGAGGATATAGTGCTATTTGAGGATGAGCTTGGGGATAACGGGATTTCGATGCTGAGTGTGAAGATACGAGTCATGCCGGATCGGTTACTGTTATTGTGCCGATTTTTTTTACGTGTGGATGACGTTGTATTTAGGATTCGGGATTGCCGGATATTTGTCGAGTTTGGCGAGAACGAGGTGTTGCGGGAGTACGTTGTCAAGCAGGATTCTTACGAGAACGTGAAAAGGAAGATCCCATTGAGGACGCGAGATTTCGGGTTGTTTCTGAGAGACCCAAATTGGGTTGCTGAACAATTGCCGGTGATCGAGACTGTCACGGAGAAAGCAAAAGTGCCTACGCAAGCTATGTCGTGATGAACCTAGGATATGGGCTTATGCATATGCGGTGTTACGGAGATCAAAAAATGCATTCTAATAGTACAAAAATTATCCCACCTTGTTTGATTTAGTAATTCTTCAATACAAGTTGTGCAGCGTTCATATCCGACTCTGACGCATCTTTTGTCTCGACAATTTTGGTCAGCGCTTTCCTTGCCACATCGTACAGTCTCTTGTACTTTGACGTATCACTAAACGGGTTTTGGATTTCCGCAATCCGTTTCGTAGCCTTGCAACTTGTTAGCTTCCGATCGACGACTGGCCCCGCAATCGCACTTGTACATACCACCAGCACCCCGGTCCATCCACGAACGTAATCCTCACACAGTTCGACAGACCTCAAAAAAAACTTGACCGCCTCGAGTAGTCTCTCCTCGGTAGCGAGCGAGTGACTGCTAGACGCCGCCTGCAAACTCGACGCGTAAAGCAACAACGTCTCGCCGACCAATGCGTTTATATTATACGCCAACGGAACCAACAACAACACCTCGTGAAGAGCGAATATCGACTGTGCGTACATGCCGGCTTCTAAATACGCGCTTGCTAACTCCGCCCATGATTCGGCGTCGGAAGGATAGTTGTCGACGAGCTTGAGCAACTCTGAGATGTAGAGGGACGTTTGGTTCGAGGACTTGAGGATCACGATCTTGCGCTTGAGAGTGCCGAGCTCGGTGTCCTGACGCCCGGAGAGAAATTCGAGCGCTTTAACAGGCCCATCTGTCGCTTCGAAGTATATACTTCTCAGCACGCCTACGCGGTGCGAATCTTGCCCGAAGCGATCGGTGAGAGTTGTTAAGATTGCGCTGGCTTCGGAATCTTTGCCTGCGATTATCGAGAGAAAAAAGTGCAGCTCGAAAACGCTGTAAAGGTCTTCAGGACGTAGTGAGCGTGCTGCGGCACCGGATGTGACGAATTTGTAGGACGTGTCGTAGAGGGATTGTAATGATTCGGCGGGAAGGTTGAGATACGAGGATGTTGTGTGCGCGTTGCGCAGGGTGTCAATTATTGTTGTCATTGCGGAAATGAACTAATGATATGTATCACACTGACCCGATGACAAACGATAGACTGAGGCGTGGTGGAGGGTCTGATGATGTCTCGCTGGATAGCATTCAATTCGTGATAGTGATCCTTTAGCGTTGAGCCTTACCTGTCAGGGTAAACCTAACATGCCGGCTCTCATCAAGAACTTGCTGTACATCCTGTTGTGTACAACTAACTACATTACAAATTCGATATCAAATTGAGCATAATTATATTTTTGATAAATAACAATGTCATAATCCTCACTGTTTCTAATCAAGTTATTTCGTCGCAGACATATTGCTCCATTTGGCTTCCGAAACAAACCCTAACTTCACGACCAATCTCGAATATATTTTTCAATTTACGCTGTCCACGAAATAATTTTCCCGCCCGTGCACCAAAGCAACAGACCAAGCCAATTGCGCATTTCCCGCGCATATTTTCGGGTTTTGGATAAGGCGAGCTGCGTCTGACTGTTTGTCGGATTTAATTTCGGTGCTATGTCGTCGAGGGGTGTTATATCGCGTGTGGGACGGCAGTCCGGAGTTATTGGGCTGCGAAGCATGTGTGGGAACGGGCTTGAAATTTCACGGCAATATGGTACGGCACCGCAATGGAAGAGGGAAGATGGGTCGTCTGGCGATTCAGACAAGGCGCCGACGACTTTGTCACCACAATCATTCGAATCAGTGTCCGCATCATCAGCATCATCAGCAACCAAGAAAACACAATTACCGATACCAAAGGTCAAGCAAATCATCGATCCTACTTACGACCCTTACGCACCTATCCGCCAACAAGCCGCGAACGACGCCAACAAGTCGTTAGCAGAATTAAGTGGCGTTTCGCTTTGGAAGGCGAAGCTCGTGCTCAAGTTCATGCAGATATTCAGGATGGACATCGAGGAGAACCAGGCCGCCCCGGTTGCGGGGCGAAATTACATGCAGCTGTGTAAAGCACAGGGATATCATCATCCTGACGCCAAGGAATTTGGTGTTTCCGCCAAGTTTTATTATGAACGTGAGTGGTTTTTTTTGCATTGCATTTTTATTTTGTTGGGTAGATGTGAGATTGACAATAGCTTGGGGATAGATATGGGGTTGACGCCGTCGCTGTCGCAGTCGTTTCAGATTTCTGCGCTGCATATATGGATGCTGTTAGTTCGCATGCGTGCGTTACCTGAGAAGTACGCAAACGCGTACGAGCAGGCTTTAGTTGATGGTATTTTTCTTGATCTTGAGAAACGAATGGTGAATGAGTACAAGGTATGTCCATCGAATGATCATTCGTAGATGGAAAGATGACGCTGAAGAAAAAATTCTAGATCAAGAGTAACCGGTTAATTAATAATACTCTGAAAGAGTTCAACATGCAGTTACGTGGCAGTGTATTGGCATATGATGAAGGTCTAATGGCGGACGACGCCGTCCTAGGAGCGGCTATATGGCGGTAAGCAATGTTCGCAGGAAGCATTATTGCAAAAATAACTAACGAATTTGAATAGAAACATTTTCGGCGGCAAGAAGGATATCAACATGGCGAAAGTAGCAATAATGGTCCGCTACGTTCGCACACACATCTTTGTCCTCGAGAAAATGTCAGACTTTGACTTTGGCGTCGGAAGATTCGTGTTTTTCCCGCCATGGATAGAACACAACCCGGATACCGTACTGCGGTACCAGCCGCCGCCTTTGCCTTCAACTTATATTTTCCCCGGGTATGAGTCCAAATTTCGAAAAGACAATTGATGATGCGTCGTCAGAGATATATGAACTGGGGAGTTTGGATGGAGCATATTTTAGCATAGAAGCAAAGGTGTAAATACTAGACAAAAGCCGAATGAATGTACTGTACATAGTTCCAAATCTTTACTGTCACATGTCTTTCCAATAATCTAACGTTCACCTTTTGATGGAGTCTAATGATGGGACTATGCTAGGATACCGAAATATTCGACGCCCTTTTCTTTATATCGTTCTGATAGTGAGGGCCATTGCACTATGAACCTATCAACCACGAATATCAAGATCCGACCTGTGAGAGAGAGCGAATTTACACGGGCGAACGATTCGATGTACACGAGTCTCGTGAGTTTGATTCGTGTAGCCTACATCAGGATGGTTTAGCCCGAAACGCAACTTCACACGAAAAAAAAAAAATAGGACGTACGCGGAGCAGTAATGCAGCAAAGCAAATGAAAACACAACTGCCAGGCCCATTACAAACGACGATATCGGGCTGCACTTTGACGACGGTGAAAAGACATTCGAGCCCGCACGCCGCGCTCGTGAAAATGCTCGTGAAATAAGATTGACCGACGTTTCGCGCACGTGGGAGTTCTAGCGTCTGGACCTTGCTTCGAGAGGCGGAAGAGCTAGTTGTGGGAGATTTGTCCTTTTCGAGTTGCAAGGCGCGGACGGTCGAGAGCTTGTCGCCTGAGAAGGAGACGTAGGTGCGGATTGGGTAGAGCGTAAAGTCTAGTTGTCCAACAATCCCAAGTAATTCGGTTGTATGCCCGCCTATTCCCAAACATTAATTAGCATTACATTTAACAACAAATCTGTCTTTGTTAAATAAAGACGCACCACTTCCGAGAACAAACATCGCCGATGCGCCATGGGGATGTTTCTCCGGTGGCAATGCATACGACTTTAGCAGCGCCGTAACGAGAAACGCGAGGATCCCGAGCACGGTCAAGACAGCTGTCGCGCCGGCAAACACAAGCAGCAGGAGCGGGCACCGCGATTCGTTTAGGAAAAAGAGCACGTCTTTGATCGTGATGGCAGTAATGTCCATTTTGTCAGAAACGTACTTCTGCTGCCAAATGCTGCCATATAGCCATTACTCTCCAATCAGTTGATTGACAGAGATTGGAAAACGGCTTCATCAGATCTTCTACTAGTCGTGAGGCGCTCGGGCAGGGGCAGAGGCGGAGCGGGTTAGGGCCGGGAGGTGCAGTGCAATTGGGATCAATACTTCTGATGATCAGTCGACATATGTATTAGATACCAAGTCCTAAGCCAATCGCAATCAAACAAAGATAGACTACAAATACAACTCTTTTCGTCATTATACCAAAAGCTATACAAAAACAAGCCCACCAACTAGATTAGATATCCCATTGCTCTCATTAATGTAATCGTACAAACGCACCACACTACTGCGCAGAGCCCGGCTGCTGCAACTTCATCAATTCCTTAATCCGCTTCTCGCATGCCTTGGCGGGCTTGCCCACCTTCTCAGCCACTCTCTTCCACTTTTGATCCTCGTCTTCCTTGACAGCCTCGGTCAATTTTGAATCTTCCTCCGGATTCCAAGTGGTGTGCTTCATGTCGGCGTAGTAGTGCTTTTTAATCGCGCCGGCGGTCCGGTTTGGAAATTCTTTAGTAATAGCCTGCCACTTTGTGCCGCACTCAACCAACACTCGCAGCCGCTCTTCCTCGACTTTTGTCCATGTTGTTGCGCGTGAGGCTGGTCGTTTGGCCTGTGTTTGCGGTTGTTGTTGTTGTTGTTGTTGTGGTTGTTGCTGGTTCTGTTGGACTTGTTGTTGCTGCTGTTGCACTTGCTGTTGTTGCGGGAGCGGCTGGCCGTTCATGAGCGGCGGGTTTTGTTTCTGCTTCTTGGCGACGTGGCCAGTGGCTGGGGACGCCGATCCAACAGCGGACAAATCTTCGTGGTCGAGCGAGTCAAAGCTGAAAGATGGGGATGTGGGCGCGTGGGACGGCGGCTGCGGGACCTGGAGATGCTGTTGTTGCTGGGTGGTTGGAGGCTGCTGTTGCGGTTGCTGCTGCTGCTGCTGCTGCTGCTGCTGTTGGGGCGTTTGCTGCAAGTGGTGTTGCTGTTGGCTCTGCTGGGCCTGTTGCATGTGGTGCTGTGGCTGCTGGGTTTGCTGGTGCAATGGCGGTGGAGGAGGATGGGGACGCTTGGTGTCGTAGCGGGCGCCGAACTGGTCCGGGAAGCCCATGGGATCCGCGTGTAGCGGCGGCTGCGGTTGGTGGTGGAGCGGTTGACCACCTGGCTGGCCCTGCTGCTGCGACGTCGGGGGCTGTTGCTGGTGATGCAACTGCGGATGGTGCAGCTGAGGTTGAGTCTGTTGCACAGCTTGGGCACCCAGGTGCTGTTGTCCGGCGAAAGGCGGCATAGCGAACATGTTTGCCTGCTGATGATGCTGCTGTTGTTGTTGCTGCGGCGTCGGACCGTGCTGTGGTTGCTGGGGGGGATAGAGGCTTCCACCGAGCGTCATTGTGGGCATGGGACCGAGACCCTGAGGCGAGGATTGGAATGGCGCGTAGGGATAGTGATAAAGCTGTGGTTGTTGCTGCTGTCTGTTTGCAACCTGCACAGCGGCAGCGACGGAGGGATTCGCAGACGGGGGACCATGCTGATTTGGAATGGGACCGGGACCAGACATGACCGACTGCTGTTGGTGTTGGTGTTGCTGTTGTTGTTGTGGTGGTTGTTGTGGTGGTTGTTGTGACTGTTGATGGTGTCCGGGCAGCTGAGTAGATACAGAATGCGATGGCGACGGGGTCGAAGTCGACTGCTGGGGCGGATTATGGTACGCGAACTGGTTCTGGGGCGAGGCGGTGTAGGGAGTATAGTGAGGGAGTAAGGAGGAGGCGAGGGCCGCTGCCGCAGAGGAGGGCTGCGGCGCCCCGGCGGAATTGTTTGAGGACGACAGCTGGACAAAGAATAGCTGCAGCCTGTGGTGGCTACAGGGAAAGTGAAGTAGTAGTAGTAGTAGTAGTAGTAGTAGCAATAGTAATAATAGTAGCCACTAGGGATTCGATAGAACAGGGCCGCTTGGATAACTTTTCGGAGTTGTGAAGATGGAGCGGGAGTTGGACGAAGTTGTGTGCTACCATGAAAAGTATATGGTACATGCTCAAGGGTACGGTGGTACAACAACGCGGCGGGCAGAGCGTATCCCTTCATGACCAGATATGTGCAACCTCCGCGTAAATTACAGCACCCCCGCCTTGTTAACGGCACGCTTTTCATCTCTCAGCGCTGATTGGCTGGTTAATTGACTTTGGCCGAGGTTCGATGACAGCAATTTGCAGCTGATTTTAATTGCCACCGCAAATTGCCACCCGAGCCGAGGTTGGCCCTGCAGTATCATTATCATCATCAGCAGCAGAGGAAAGTAATCAAGATGGCGATTTGGAGTATCCGTGTCGACAATGCAAGGGCGGGTGGCAGTAGTGAAAGTAGAAAGCAGAGCCACAAAGCGAAATAGGTACTGTAATAATCTGTGGTGTGGTGGGTTCCTTTTAGACGAACCAGCTCAGCTCAGTAGCTAGTAACTATGGTAACTTGGTAGTCAGGTCGCTGTAGAAGGGACAGTAGTCAATTCAAATATCCAGCGTGAGTCAGGGCTTAACTCGCATGAGACGAACTGTGCACTCATTCTTGAAAAGGCACGCGATCATTAAACTAAGTGGTTCGTACCATATTTGACTACTACTAGTATATATATTTAGTAATAATTACTATTTACAGTGATAAAGGATTAATAATAGCGGGTACAAATAATTCGAGTGACGCGTGAGTCGCGTGTACGACGTCGAGACGCGTGCGATTTGGTCTGTGTGTTGGTACCCGCCCTAATTTCGTCCTATTCGTTATACTAACTACATCCTTGCCCACGATATTTATCAGACTAGACTATATACGCAGGGGGAAAACCGGGCCCTAACCGTGTTCTGCCTTTGTATCTGAATGGTATTTTATGCTTATCTTCCATGCATCGGCACTAAATATTTTTCGTACTTCTATATCGCGGTACGCGTTCACTCGACCCTTGCAGCTAACCCAGACAAAAGGCAACAAACAATCTGATTAACGTCATCGACGCTGGACATACAGCATAAGTCAGAGAACAAAACCCTTGCGCTTTAGTCAGAGTGACCTAGTCAGCAAAGCGACATTTTTGACAGACGATCGTGCCACAATGTTAAAGTTCAATTTAGTCGACGGATGTAAACTTTATTGTCGGAAAGTACCTTCCGATTACTCCCGTTTATCATTCAACATCATTGAGCGAGCAGCATTCTCCATCAAACTAAAATCTACAACTTGGCCTGACTATGAGGCTTAAAGAACTTGTCCGCAATGTTCTTCCGCTGAATCTTGCCGGTCGCAGTCTTCGGCATCACTTCCGTAAAGTATATCTTCTTGGGAACTTTGAACTTGGCTACCCTTTCCGCCATAAAATCCTTAATCTCTTGTTCCGTAACATTATTCCTGCCATCGGCCTTCAACACAACTGCCGCCTGCACTTCTTGTCCGTACATCTCATCTGGCACCGCAAACGCAACTGCTTCCGCCACGGCTCCATGTTCAAGTAACACGCCGTCCAATTCGACTGGCGAAATCTTCTCGCCACTGCATCTTGTGAGCTTTTTTCCATTCAAAACTTTATGCGATACCTTACTTACCCACGATTAATCAGCTCCTTGATCCGTCCCGTGATAAACACAAATCCGTCTTCATCGATCTTGCCCTGATCTCCAGTCCTAAAATACCCGCTCTTGGTAAAGCTACTTTCGTTTGCAGCATTGTTATTGCGATACCCCTTTGTCACATTGCCACCCTTGACGCAGATCTCGCCTTCCTGTCCCACTGCAACTTCGTCGCCGTCCTGATCGAGAATCTTCATTGACACTGACCCTTGAGGCTTGCCAACACTCGAAGGCTTGCGCTTGCCAGGCGGTAACTCGTTCGATGTCATCTGGTGACTCGCTTGCTTTTGTCAGCATTCCAAGAAAGAAAAAAAATCAATTTTGTTGCAATGTTACCTTCCGTCATTGCGTACGCCTCGACCACAGGCGCATGCAACCGCTCCTCAAGTGACCGCATGGTGTTCGGCGCAAGTGCAGACGAACACGATCTGATGAATCTAATCTTCGGCAATGGCTCCGGCGCTGCCCCCTTGAGCAGGATCTGATGAATCGTCGGAACGGCAGTGTACCATGTCGCTTTGTACTCGACAAAATCATGCCAGAACGTTGACGCAGAGAACCTCCCCGGCACAATGACGGCCGCGAAGACCGCCAGCGGCGCAAGGAAACCGCAGAGCAGCCCGTGCACGTGAAAGAGTGGCATCACGAGTAGGCTTGTGTCGGATGCTGTGAGGTGGTAGGTTTGGATGATATTCCTGATAGATGTTGTCAAGTTTAGATGCGTTAATGGGACGACTTCGTATCGTTAGTAATACCTACTCAACATAAATCAGTTTATATCAACATACCCTTCGGGCGCCCAGTCGTGCCGCTAGTGTGCAAAACCAGCGCTACGTCGTCCGCCTTCGCATCCTGCACCTTCCCCTTCCATCCCGTCCCCATGACCTTCTTCCCATCGAGTCCAGACACGGTCACATCCTCCTGCCCAGCGGAAATCGTGAAAATATTAACATCACCACCTTCTACGAACTTCCCAATCTTCCCCGCCGCCTTAACAACAGCCTCATTTTCCTTTGCCGTCACAAACGCGACAGGACACTTTAAATCCTGTAAATAAAACTCAAACTCAGACTGCTTGAGCGCGGGATTCAGCGGCGCGGCAACAAACCCGGAATATGTGACCGCGAAGAACACAATGGCGAATTCGAGCGAGTTAGGGAGCGCGATTGCAACTGCGGATTGCGGCGACATCGCCAGCGACGAGAGGAACGACCGCACCGAGTTGACCTGTTTGTACAGCGACCTGAACGAGACACCTGCTGGCGATGCACCAGGCGTGATGATTGCCGTTGAGGACGAGAGTGGTGAAATTACTTCTTGGAGGGTCGCCATCGTCACTTTGTTTTTCGACTAGACGATTATGGACGCTGATAGTAGAGCGCCGGCTGCCAGCCACTGGCACTTAAGTATGGACAGGCGAGGACGCGTAGTTCATTAATTCGCGATTTCCGATCCGCCGCGGGGATCTTGGACTCCGCTTATCCTTGCAGCTCTTAACTAATCATCACACGCGAATCGCTCCACGCTGTAATCTTCAACGTTTCCCCTCTCTCCCCACATCTACGTCACTTAATAATCACAAGCCAGTCCGCACTTTCCGATAACTTTGATATTCAACCACCGCCTACGTTTAAACGCTCAACTGGACTGTCTGGACAAACATCGGAGCAAATTTTGCAGCGCCTGAGTAATTTCAGATCATAATCCTGGTCGACTGACAACTAGTGCTGATGACGTCACGAGGCGTAGATAACTCCCAATTGTCGGCGATGGAAAGGGCCGCGATTAGGGTACCTTTCTATAACTACGATTTTCTGTTCAGCACAAAATAATACCGGTCAGCGGAACTGAGTGGCAGTTATTTGAATGTTTGGCCTCGCTCGAACAGCAGCTACTATTGTTAGCGCATCCACCGTGGTCGAGGCTACCTCTGTGCCCTTATAATCCAGTATTTCACAGTCTCCGATTGCGTGGCCCAAAGTAAATCTGGGGCGATCGTTAAACTTTACGCTGCTATCGCTAAGATTGTTGCCGGCCTCGTCGCGGGAACACATCTTATTGTTATACCTCAAAATCGTCTGCCTAACAAACGGGGAATTCACCAGCAAAAACCATCCCATTTGATTGCAACCTGCCATTTACTCGAGAAGACCACCTGTTTTACAAGCCGCAAGCCGTTAAATCAGGTACAATCCTAGTATGCAAGGTCAGAAGCTCGCTCGTCGGGGGCCACGCGCCCAAGCCCCAAAACAGAGAACACAGTGATTGCGGTCCCTTGTTCCTCTCCACGTCGGGGGCCTAAATATTCACACATTGTCTGAGCCGGATGACAATACTTAATCGCGAGTCTAATTACTGAGATGAGGCGGCCGCCAGGACCCATTCCTCTCGGGAACAGCCGCTGGAAGCCACTCCCAAAGCGCACCTCTCCCTCGAATGAACTCCTCGATTGTCCTCGGCCACTTCTGACATTGTTATATGTCGCGTTCTCGCAGTCCAGAGGTTTGTACTGGTCGCATACTCCAGAACGGGCGGACACGGCATGCAGAAACCAAATTTGACATTGCAAATCGAACTCGATACCCCATCACTCAGCGTTCCGTACGGCGAGCGGCCGCCTAAAAATGACGCGGACCTCGTGAAAGCTCAGGAACCTGACGCGAATGGCGACGATGTGGTACTGAGGGGCAGAATCATTGCTTCCTCTTCAGACTTGGCCGATTTGGCCACGGTTACCACGGCTACTACTGCTACGGCCAGCAATAGAGCGCCGGCATTTGAGATCAAGGAAGCTCAGGTTTCGTTTACGACACGCACATTTCTTATCAATCCTGGGCTCGACAACAGATCGATTCTCGACGTGTATCACCAAACAATCACACTCTTCGCTACAGACTGCTCCAGTGCCGACCTAGCCCGGCAAAAGGCTCAGCTTGGTCCGATGTTCAACGATCTGTCATCCTCTCTGTTCACGTCAATCAGCATTCCCTTTAAGTTGTGCTTGCCAAAGTGGCTTCCACCGACCTTAGTCACTACCCACGCTAAAGTCTTGCACTCCGTCTCAGCAAAGATAAAGTACGCGTACTCCCAAAAGTCGATTTCCGCAGTAATCCTCGGTCGTACGCCTACAACTGTGCAGAAATCTCAGCGGGATGTACCGGTGCATTCCCGCGCGCCACTGTCAGTCTCGTCAACAGCGACCTGCTCGTTTACAAACGCAAAGACAAGCAAGCCCCGCGATTTTTATTGGAAAGTCCAAGTGCCAAGGTTCACTGCTGTGCGTTCGCATCTGGATCTGATTCTAAAGTTTACAATACTGCCAGGGGTTGCGCGGGAAATGATAAATACGGAAAATGTAAGCTTTGACATTGTGCAGGAGAAGACGCGGGTTTGGGACGTCCACGAGCAGTCGTCATGGAGTGTCATTGCTGGGAAGCGGGAGAACTCAGAGTCATTTCTCATTGGTGCTGCGAGGCGGAGCGAAAAATTTGTAAGCGCGATTTGTATCGTGCCTGACCTAAACGAGAGCTAACGATATCAGAAAGAGTATCTGCTGACTCCCCTGGAGGTGCCCTTCCAGCCTGCGCCTCCGCCTCCGCCATCGCCGCCATCACCACCCACGTCAAATCGGTCGCAGACACTGGTTTCTGAGACAGAAATATATTACGCACTGCGCATATGTTTGTCGCTGCGACAGGCTAGTGCAGCGCTACTGCCATCTTGCAACACGCCGTTTCTAAAGGTCGGCCATAAAGTCCGTGTCGCGGTCCAGCTCTCGAACTTGAAATCCAAGCAGAAGGAAATATGCACGATCATGGTCCCGGTTATTATCACAAACGACGGACCCACCTCGCTCAATACAGCTATTGCTACACCGCACACAACTCCGTGTAGTTCTCCGGAGCCAGAGTCGTGGTCTGAGGAGCTGCCGTCGTACGATGACGCCGTGTTCGAAAGTCAGACGATTCATGTCGTGGGACCCGTGACTAGATGGATCAATAGTTGGAGTAAAGAGCAGTCGACAAAATTGCCGTGCATGTCTGAAGAGTCCTTGCCTGACGATCTGCCATATTTGCAAACTTGAACAATTGAACCTGCACAGCATTTATGAATTTAGAATTGTGTATTTACAAAATGTTATATTACATAAAACTCTTCCTTCTATCCTATATATTTTTATTTACCCACTCGCCTCCTCCTCCTGCTTCTTCTTCTTCAGTGCCTCTTGATGCTGCTGATGCTGCAACATTCTCATCTTCAAAAACTGCGCAGTCTTGAGCCGCGTCGCCGCTAGCTCGCCAGATTCAATCGCTTGTTTCTTCTTTTCCTTCATTTCCTGCAACTCCTTCCTGAACGCAATCTTCGTGGCACTCAACGGCATTTCCGGCGGCGTGAGCCTCTGAATCTCATCCTCGGTTAAGTCAGGCTTACGATGTCGTGCGTATTTATTTCGCAATGAATCCAGTGCCGCTGCCGGCACCGGCGGCACAGCAAGAGACGTCACGAAAAACGTGCGATCCCGCGCGACATCGTAATCGGTCGCGAAATGCCCTGACGTAATTTCCTCTGCCGGATCCGGCCATGGAATTGCAATGCCAGGCGAATTAGCCACGTATCGTCGTCGCAACCGCTTCTTATACCTGTCATCATAATACTTCTCACCAAGCACGAGCTCATTCACGGCGACCTTGCGGAACTCACCGTCGGCGTCTGCGAGCGCGGTCACGAGACGGACGTCGTTGTGGTGGACGAGACCGGGGTAACTGGCCACGTATTTCGAGTTCTGGTCGCTCCAATACACGCGCGGTACGATTGATGTCTGGATTGGACCGACTTGTTCTATCGACAGGGCCGACCGGTCCTCGTGGATCGAAGTTATGCGCGAAATCTTGCCATAGTCTGAGCCTGGTTTCGTTATTTGCACCTGATGTTTGTTAATTCTCTATCTTCCAACATATTCCCACAATGGAAGAAAATTAGCGAACCAGATCGCCGACCATGTACAAGAAATCCCGAACGACGGGACCTTCCACATGCTGGCCAGTCATGAAAGACGGTGTCGCTGGCGACACTCGTGGCTTCTCGTTCACGGTTCTCTTCGCAGCAATAGCTTCCCGAACTTCCATTGCTCGGCGATGACGCATGTATGCCGAATATTTCGGGACTATTGCCCGCAGCCGGGTCGCCATTTGTAAGTTGTACCCTTTTGATGAATGTGAATGCAAGTTCCGTGTAGATGACCCCCTTGCTTGGCTGACGATGGCGCGGTCGGTCAGTTATGCGTTGACAATACGTCCGCGAAAGACTATTCTGCAGACTGCGAGTTAATGGTCTTTTGATGATAGAGTATCGAATAGTTATTCTCTATGCCAGCAAATTTGTCCCGATATCGTTGGTCAGATGTCTGTCATTGGGCTGCGTATACGCCATAAACGTGACATATTATCTGCACTTGATAAGGTTTAATCTGAAAACTTAATAATTATTGCATTACAACTCGTATTATTGCATCACAAAATTATAGAGCTTGCAACATATGTAAGTAGAGGATGCCTCGTTTTAAAAATATATACAAAATCCGAATGTAGGCCGTTTAATGAATAAACATGAGAATTATTATCCTTGCACGGGGCATTGGTGCACCAATTTCAGCACACTTTGGCAATCTCAACTCTAAATATGGTGGGAAAGTTGTTAGGTATTTGCAAGGTTGGAAACCTTCTCTGATTTCATGTGCAACTCCGAACGTAATCCCGACATCTTCGTCTCCAGAAGGTCGCACGAACCCAGCCCTCTTTTGCATTTTACATATCCAATGCAGACGGTTTTTAATAATAATTGTTAATAGGGGTTGATTGTTTAATTAAAGGATTGTGAAGAAGACTGACAGGAGATTGTAATCTTGAATAGTCGATAGTACCTTGATCTGTGACGAAATCAAGTGCGCAAAAAGTTGACTACAGGGACCCCAGCTAACAATGAGTACTGCCGCAGTCTCAACAACCAGCAATTCCAGCATGAAGCGCAGGCGCGGCTCCGAATTTATCGACCATGACCATGACGACGAGACAAACACGACCTGGCCAACACAGGGAGTCGTGGACATCGACAAGAACACCAATATCGAAGCAACGACAAATATGGAGATGGCCAAATCAAAGGAGTATTTGAAATACAAACCGGCTGGATTTGATATTAACCCGCCGCCAACCAATCGGCCCGTCAGGATTTATGCGGATGGTGTTTTTGATTTGTTTCATTTGGGGTGAGTTGGCTCTTCGATGACGACAGGCGGTGCGCAGAGATTAATTGAAGTAGACACATGCGACAGCTCGAGCAAGCCAAGAAAGCATTTCCAGAGGTATATTTGATTTGCGGCATCCCTAGCGACGAGGAAACCCATCGCCATAAAGGTCTGACGGTCTTGACTGATCGTCAACGTGCCGAGACACTCCGCCACTGTCGCTGGGTGGACGAAATCATCGAAAACGGACCGTGGGTCGTCACGCCGGAGTTCATAGAAAAGCATAAAATCGATTACGTTGCCCATGACGATATACCGTACGCCGGAGCCGGCGGCACAGCCGATATTTACCGGCCGATCAAAGAGTCAGGAAAATTTCTTGTCACGCAGCGCACGGAGGGTATTAGCACGTCTTATATTATTACGAAGATTATCCGAGATTACGATAAATATCTCATTCGCAACTTCTCACGCGGAGTCACGAGACAGGAATTGAACGTGTCATGGTTGAAGAAGAACGAACTCGATTTCAAGAGACATATCGCAGACTTCAGGGATTCCTTGAAACACAACATCTCGTCCACTAAATTAGAGCTTAATAAGTATTTGAGTACTGGGAATGGACGCGATGACGGCGATGACAACGCCTCCGTTGCTAGCGCGTCGAGTAGTATTGCGCGGAATCTGGGATTACTACGAAAACGGCGACGCGTGGAGCAATCGTCGCCGAATGCGGTCAAGACAAATGATTCGACACCGAATACGTCACCAACGTTAAATGCGACAGTTACGTCTATCACGGAAGAGAGCGACAGCGAAGATGACGATGAGAATGATGATAATAAGCTGTTGCTGGGGTTACCTATGTTTCTCAACGGGGTAAAGACTTGGATGGCGAATCGCAAGAGTAATGGTAGCGGGAATACCGATAGGGATGAGGCGAGTGTAGGAGCGTCGCCTTCAATGTCTCCAATTCTATCACCGGAGACGGAGAAAGACGAGCAATGAGAATTGCTGGAAGATCGTCTAGTTGCTGTGGCTGAGGGCATTATGGTTTAGTTGTTTAGCAAGAGGCGCAATGTACGATCATGTAACAAATTTGATGCATTATGATGCATCTATATGGCACCCAATCACAATTCAAACAGACCGTATATAGACAAGAATCACACTAACGCCTACCCAACACATTGCTAGTATCCCTCGTTTTACACCTGGTACGGCTTCTCGTTCCACAAATCCCGACTTTGTCCTTCCAGGATTTTCATCGACTCAACGACTTTATCAAGTTTTTCCATAACGGTGTCAACAATCTGCTGGACATGATCAAAATGATCCTCATTGAAAATTTTCGATGACTTTGCAAATGAAATATCTTGGTCATTCACTTCCCACAGCTTCCCCTGATCAGCGACTAAATCGATCACGTCTTCACCTTTCTCCATTGTGGTCGCCAGCTCTATTTGTCTATGCTGAAGATTCTCCAACGCATTCACGTGCACCTGACCAAAAAAATTGCCTTCAATGTCAACCTGTTCCGCTACTTCCTCAATATCTTCCATGATGTCCAGATCTGCCCACATCGCATCGTGCGAATCAACTATAGGCCGCGCCGTTGGAAGCATTGTTGTACCAGAGAGTTGTTCCGCTTGAGTAACCAGGTCGCTCTGTGAGAAATAAGGCGGGAAATAAGATCCGTATGACCGCTTTCCCAACTGTGTATCTACAATTGCTGCTTGTGTCGGGGATTGACCGTAAACGCCGCCCCCGCCAGACAATGTAGAGTTTGTCGTCGCCGTCGACTGGCGATTTTGCAAATAAGAACGACCGGCGACAAAACCTCCGGACGGAGACGATGGTGTCTGTTGTTGCTGATGGTATCGAGCGGGTACGTACTTCAAGGATGGCGACGATGCAGAGACCGGACCAGTACTGCTGGTTGCATGATACGCGCCAGCTGTGGATGCCATGCCGCCGCCAACGGCGGCCGATCGCCCAGATGGCGACCTGAGGCTCGGCGTGGACCCTGCTATGCCCGCTTGTGGGGAGTCTTTTGGTGAGGCGTTTGGAGAGGATCCGACGTAAGAGTAGCGCGCTGGCCTGGTGTTTTGTTCGTATAAAACTGATGGAGTCGAGGTGCCCCTGGTGAATTGCGGCGACGGACGTAGTTTAGACGACATAGAAACTGGCTGGCCTGTGGGTTTAAACCTCTCACGGACGCGAGCTGTTGTGTCTGCTGTGTCTGACATTTTGTCTGTTAATTACAAAGCTATCGATCTCATAAGCAAGTTTGAAGCTGGTTAAGGCGTCAAATACATGCGCATGTCGACTTTATGACGAACTAGCTGAGGGGCGCCCTTGCTATTGCGCTTACGCCACAACCACGAACACGTCTTGTGCACCGAACTTGAACTTTACCTTCGGACTTTAGAGGTCATCGCGAGTTTTCTTCAGAACTTGATCTAATCCAACCACATTCATCAACAACCATCTATCGACACGCAGTCCGGCCATCGTACTACGCCATGTCCAACTTGCCACCTGGCTGGAATGGTCCTCCTCCAGGGTCACTTCCCCCGCCTCCCCCTCCTCCTGGCGGGGGCAACGCCCTACCACCACCACCTCCCCCACCATCATCAATCCCTCCGCCACCACCACCACCATCATCCTCTGCACCACCACCACCTCCTCCACCTTCCACACCATCTGCATTCCGCGCGCCAATGGATTCCGCGCTCCCGAAGCTTAACGAGCGGAAGCGCAAGTGGCATCAGCTTCAAAAGCAAAAGTTCGGTGAAAAGCGCTCGACCACGTCGTTCGTGCAGGTCCAGAAATCCGACATGCCGCCTGAACATCTACGCAAGATCATGCATGATCACGGCGACATGTCATCGAAGAAGTTTGCGGCGGATAAGCGTGCATATCTTGGTGCACTGAAGTACATGCCTCATGCAGTTATCAAGTTGCTGGAAAACATGCCGCAGCCATGGGAGCAGGTGCGAGAGGTGAAGGTGCTTTATCACATTACAGGTGCTATCACGTTCGTGAACGAAATTCCGCGAGTTATTGAGCCGGTGTATACGGCGCAGTGGGCAACCATGTGGATCATGATGCGACGCGAGAAACGAGATCGACGACATTTCAAACGCATGCGATTCCCACCGTTCGATGACGAAGAACCCCCCATTTCGTGGTCGGAAAATATTGAAGATGTCGAGCCGTTGGAATCAATTCAAATGGAATTAGACGAAGCAGAAGATGCGCCGGTGTACGAGTGGTTCTATGACCACAGACCACTGATTGATGAGAAGGTCCATGTACCTGGTCCGTCGTATCGAAAGTGGACATTGGATTTGCCGCAGATGGCAACATTGCATCGACTTGCACATGCATTACTGTCCGATATCACGGATTCGAATTATTTTTATATGTTCGATAAGAAGTCATTCTTCACCGCAAAGGCGCTGAACGTAGCGATTCCAGGCGGTCCCAAGTTCGAGAAGTTGTACAAAGACGTCGATCCTAACGACGAAGATTTCGGTGAATTCAATGCGATCGATAGAATCATCTTTCGGGCTCCAATCAGAACCGAGTATCGTATCGCCTTCCCACATTTGTATAACTCGTTGCCGCGATCCGTTGAAATTGATTGGTATTGCGATCCGCAGACGGTGTACGTGCGAACCGACGATCCAGATTTGCCCGCATACTATTTCAACTCGAGCCTTGCTCCAATCTCGCTGCGAACTGTGCAGGTCGAAAGAGAGCATACACATGAGGAAGACGTCTTTGGAGATAACGAGGAAGATGAGGAATTCGAATTACCAGTCAATGTGGAGCCATTCTTTGAGAACGAGGAACTGTATACCGACAACACTGCCGGCGCAATAGCCTTGTGGTGGGCGCCGTATCCCTTTAATCGCCACAGTGGTCGAATGGTTCGTGCTCAGGATGTCGCGTTAATCAAGCATTGGTATCTCGAACATCCTCCTGCAGGTTATCCCGTCAAAGTCCGTGTCTCGTACCAGAAGTTGCTGAAGTCGTACGTCTTGAACGCTTTACGGACCAAGAAGCCTAGCAATCAACGCAAGCAGTATTTGTTCCGCAATTTGAAGAACACGAAATTTTTTCAGCAGACGACCATCGATTGGGTGGAAGCTGGCCTGCAATTGTGCAGACAGGGTTTCAATATGTTGAACTTGCTCATCCACCGAAAAGGTCTTACATATCTACATCTTGATTTCAATTTCAACTTGAAACCAACAAAAACGCTCACTACAAAGGAACGAAAGAGATCCCGGTTCGGTAATGCGTTCCATCTCATGCGTGAAATTCTGCGTGTTACGAAGTTGCTAGTTGATGCGCAGGTTCAGTACCGTCTGGGCAACGTCGACGCGTTCCAACTTGCCGATGGTATCCACTACACGCTAAACCATCTCGGTCAGTTGACGGGTATCTACCGGTATAAGTACAAAGTTATGCATCAGATTCGGGCCTGCAAGGATCTTAAACACGTTATCTACTACCGCTTCAATTCCGTCATTGGTAAAGGTCCAGGTGCTGGGTTCTGGCAGCCGTCATGGCGGGTTTGGCTTTTTTTCTTGCGGGGTATCATTCCGCTACTAGAGCGCTGGCTGGGTAACCTCCTTGCCCGTCAGTTCGAAGGTCGTCACTCGAAGGGTGTAGCGAAGACAGTCACGAAGCAACGTGTCGAATCATACTATGATCTTGAACTGCGAGCGTCGGTCATGCACGACATCCTCGACATGATTCCCGAGGGCCTGAAGCAGAACAAAGCCAAGACTATTTTGCAGCACTTGAGTGAGGCGTGGCGATGCTGGAAGGCTAACATTCCCTGGAAGGTCCCTGGTCTGCCCGCGCCTATCGAAGGCATCATTTTGCGTTACGTCAAGGCTAAGGCTGATGGCTGGATTTCTGTCGCGCATTACAATCGTGAGCGTATTCGCCGTGGTGCGACTGTAGACAAAACAGTCGCCAAAAAGAATCTTGGCCGACTCACACGCCTTTGGTTGAAGGCGGAACAAGAGCGTCAGCATAATTTCTTGAAGGACGGTCCATATATCACTCCTGAAGAAGGTGTCGCCATGTTGACTACGACCGTGCATTGGCTCGAGAGCCGACGATTTGCTCAGATTCCCTTCCCGCCGGTCAATTATAAGCATGATACAAAGTTGCTGGTGTTAGCGCTTGAACGCTTGAAGGAAGCTTATTCGGTTAAAGGCAGGCTTAATCAGTCACAGCGTGAGGAATTAGCATTGATTGAGCAGGCTTATGACAATCCGCATGAATTTCTTAATCGCATCAAGACGTTCTTGCTTACTCAGCGTGCGTTCAAGGAGGTCGGAATTGATATGATGGACCATTACAGCCATATTACACCGGTTATTGACATCGACCCGCTAGAGAAGATCACGGACGCATATCTCGATCAGTATCTCTGGTATGAAGCTGACAAGAGACGATTGTTCCCTAGCTGGATTAAGCCCAGCGACGCCGAAGTACCACCGCTACTCGTATACAAGTGGTGTCAAGGTATCAACAATTTGACGGATGTTTGGGATGTTAGTGAAGGTCAGTGCAACGTAATGATCGAGACGTCACTTAGCAAGTTGGCGGAGAAGACAGATCTGACAGTGTTGAATCGACTGTTGAGATTGATCGTGGATCCTAGTATTGCAGATTATATCACGTAAGTCTACTTGATTTTTGAGCTGTCATTTGGCGGCAGATGCTAACTCCTAGATAGGGCTAAGAACAACATCAACCTCACGTACAAGGACATGAATCACATCAATAATTATGGTATGCTTCGTGGTCTCCAGTTTTCGTCATTCGTCTTCCAGTATTACGGTCTAGTTGTCGATCTTCTTTTTCTGGGCCTTCAACGTGCATCAGACCTTGCCGGCCCTCCACAGATGCCAAACGAGTTTTTGCAATTCAAAGACGTGGAGACTGAGACGAGACATCCTATTCGGTTGTATTCGCGGTATATTGACCGGGTGCACATTTTCTTCCGACTGTCGGCCGATGAAGCGCGTGAACTCATCCAACGTTTCTTGACCGAACAACCTGATCCAAATTTCGAGAATGTCGTCGGCTACAATAATAAGAAGTGCTGGCCACGTGACAGCCGTATGAGGTTGATGCGCCACGACGTTAATCTGGGTCGCGCTGTATTCTGGGAACTGAAAAATCGATTACCGCGATCAATCACGACGATCGAGTGGGAGGATACGTTTGCGTCCGTGTATAGTAGGGACAATCCAAACTTGTTGTTTTCGATGTGTGGATTTGAAGTTCGAATTTTACCGAAAATCAGGTCAGAGGCGACAGAGATGGCAGTGAAGGATAGTGTCTGGAATTTGGTCAATGAGTCTACGAAAGAGAGAACGGCATATGCATTCTTGCGCGTCACTGAGGATGACATCCAGAAGTTCAACAATCGCATTAGGCAAATCCTAATGTCATCTGGCTCAACAACATTTACCAAGATTGCTAATAAGTGGAATACCGCTTTGATTGCGTTATTTACGTATTACCGGGAGGCGGCAATTTCTACAGAGCAGCTTCTTGATATACTAGTTAAGTGCGAGACCAAGATTCAGACTCGTGTCAAGATCGGACTAAACTCGAAGATGCCATCGCGTTTCCCACCTGCGGTGTTTTATACACCAAAGGAATTAGGTGGTCTTGGTATGCTCAGTGCCTCGCATATCCTGATTCCGACTTCGGATCTCAGATGGTCGAAACAGACAGATACTGGTATTACGCATTTCCGAGCCGGTATGAGTCATGATGAGGATCAGCTTATTCCGAACATCTTCCGATATCTCACAACCTGGGAGTCGGAGTTCATCGATTCGCAGCGTGTCTGGGCGGAATATGCCTTGAAGCGACAGGAAGCCAGCCAACAGAATAGGCGCTTGACACTTGAAGATCTTGAGGATAGTTGGGATCGTGGTTTGCCTCGGATCAACACGTTGTTCCAGAAGGACCGGCATACTCTTGCATACGATAAGGGCCACAGAGTGCGCACAGAGTTCAAGCAGTATTCGATAGCCAAGTCGAACCCGTTCTGGTGGACAAGTCAGCGCCATGACGGCAAGCTTTGGAACCTGAACGCATATAGAACTGATGTCATCCAGGCGCTAGGTGGTATTGAGACGATCCTTGAGCACACCCTTTTCAAGGCTACAGGTTTCCCAAGCTGGGAAGGTCTCTTCTGGGAGAAGGCGTCTGGTTTCGAGGACTCAATGAAATTTAAGAAGCTTACCATCGCACAGCGATCCGGTCTTAATCAGATTCCCAATCGACGATTTACGCTTTGGTGGTCGCCAACTATCAATCGAGCAAACGTTTATGTCGGTTTCTTAGTGCAGCTTGATTTGACTGGTATCTTTTTGCACGGCAAGATCCCAACTCTGAAGATCTCGTTGATTCAGATTTTCCGAGCGCATTTGTGGCAGAAGATCCATGAGAGCGTTGTCTTTGATTTATGCCAGGTTCTCGATCAAGAAATCGAAGTTTTACAGATCGAGAGCGTTCAGAAGGAAACCATACATCCTCGAAAGTCTTACAAGATGAACTCGTCTTGCGCAGATATTCTACTATTCAGCTCCTACAGGTGGAGCGTGTCCAAGCCATCGCTTCTCCATGACAGCAAGGACGACGTTGGCGCTGCAACTGCGAATAAGTTCTGGATTGATGTCCAACTGCGATACGGTGACTACGACTCGCACGATATCTCGCGATACACCCGTGCCAAGTTCTTGGATTATACTACGGATAGTACGAGTATTTATCCGTCGCCAACGGGTGTAATGGTCGGCATCGACCTGGCATACAACATCTATGACGCGTATGGTAATTGGTTTCCCGGTCTGAAGCCACTAATGCAGCAGGCCTTGTCGAAGATCATGAAGTCGAATCCTGCTCTGTATGTCTTGCGCGAGCGTATCCGCAAGGGTCTGCAATTGTACTCTTCAGAGCCGCAGGAGGCGTACTTGAACTCGCAGAATTATAGTGAACTCTTTAGCAATCAGAGTAAGTGTCTTCCTTCTAATCTCGGTGAAGCAGCGTTGACATACCTCTAGTCCAATTTTTCGTCGACGACAGTAACGTCTATCGCGTGACAATACATAAAACTTTCGAGGGTAACTTGACCACGAAGCCAATCAATGGTGCGATCTTCATCTTCAATCCTCGTACAGGGCAACTCTTCCTAAAGATCATTCACACCTCTGTGTGGGCCGGTCAGAAGCGTCTCGGTCAGTTGGCAAAGTGGAAGACTGCAGAAGAAGTTGCAGCCCTCATCAGATCTCTGCCTGTCGAAGAGCAGCCTAAGCAGTTGATTGTCACTCGCAAGGGCATTCTAGATCCTCTGGAAGTCCACTTGCTTGACTTCCCGAACATCTCAATTCGACCATCAGAATTACAGCTCCCATTCCAGGCAGCTATGAAAATTGAGAAACTAGCTGACTTGATCTTGAAGGCAACTGAGCCGCAGATGGTATTGTTTAACTTGTATGATGACTGGTTAAAGACTATCTCGTCATACACTGCATTCTCCCGTCTGATCTTAATTTTGCGTGCGCTTCACGTGAACATCGACAAGGCAAAGGTTATCCTGCGACCGGATAAGTCCGTTGTGACGCTGGATCACCATATCTGGCCGTCATTTACAGATGAAGAGTGGATCAAGGTCGAGGTTCAGCTCCGCGATCTGATTCTGAATGATTATAGCAAGAAGAATAACGTCAACGTTGCATCACTCACTCAGCACGAAATTCGGGATTTGATTCTCGGACAGGAAATCAAAGCTCCGTCGCAGCGTCGCCAGGAAATCGCGGAAATCGAAGCGCAACAAGAGGAGCAGTCGCAGCTCACTGCAGTCAAGACGAAGACTCAGAACGTACATGGTGACGAGATTTATGTTGTGACCACGAGTAATTACGAGCAGCAGACCTTCGCTTCCAAGACCGAGTGGCGTACACGGGCAATATCGACTGCCAATTTACATCTTAGGGCGAAGAATATTTATGTTTCGTCGGATGACATTAAGGACGATGATGACCAGTTCACGTATGTCATGCCGAAGAACATTCTCAAGAAATTCATTCAAATTGCGGACTTGCGTGCGCAGATCGCAGGTTTCTTGTACGGTGTGTCGCCACTTGACAATAAGCAGGTTAAGGAAATCCGATGTATTGTAATGGTCCCTCAGCTTGGAAACAACCAGTCTGTGCAGTTGCCGCATCACTTACCGGAGCACGAATTTTTATTGAAGGACCTAGAACCGCTGGGGTGGATTCATACACAGGTCCAGGAGTTGACCGCCATGTCGCCCATTGATGTTACGACGCATGCGCGTATCATCAAGGAGCATCCTGAGGAATGGTATGATAGGACTGTTACAATGACAGTCTCCTTTACGCCGGGTTCAGTCTCGTTGGCCGCTTATACTTTGAAATCTGAAGGAATTGAATGGGGCGCGCAAAACAAAGATCTTGTATCGACTACGCCACAGGGCTACTCTCCCACCTTTGGCATGAAGAGTCAGCTGCTGTTGACCGACAAAGTCATGGGCTTCTTCTTAGTACCGGTAAGTTATCCTCATGGTATATTTGTGTAGGTGAGTCACGATCTAATGGAAGTAACAGGAAACTGGATTCTGGAATAATGCATTTGTTGGCGCCGGATGGAATCCAAATGCGAGATATGATTTGAAGCTAGACACGCCTCTGCCGTTCTATCATGAGATTCACAGACCGGTGCACTTTACTTCGTTTAATGGTGAGACTTTCAATGTTGTTGAAAAAATCTCGAATGATATACTGACTTCCTTTTTAGAAATGGAGAACGACGACATGGAGATTGAGAGGTCGGATGTGTTTGCGTAGTTGGAGTAACAAAGTTTGAATATTTTGATTTGGACTATGGAAATTGTATGCTGGGAAAGAAAACAAAGATATATTTATTTGTATTTATGTTCTCCAGTTTTTGTGATAGGTGTTGAAATGTATAATTATGTAGTTTGAGTTCCTACCGTGGCATTCACATTGAGTCGGCGCTGTGTAAATTTTTAGCGATTCATGGGGCTTCTACCAACCATTCCGCTTTGGGTCTAGTATAACGGACAGCTTGGTATGAGAGCTTAAGGTACGTTGAATCCTGTTAGGCCGATTATCGGAATGGTTTGCAGAAGGTCCATGAATCTCGCTTTTAAGGATGCGGCTATTGTAATTGGGATACTGTAGGGACGTGTCTGAGCATTAGCAATTTGCCCCTGAATTACAGGATGGTCGGGTCGACATGTCCTTCACTCTTTATCACAAGGATAATTGAGATGTAAAGGACAGGCCGAGACTACGAGGTTCATGGTTCCTGCTATTGATGTTGTTGAAAATGGCCCCTACTAACGTTACGAGAGATGAGGTAATCTGAGGCAGACAGGGTGCAGAATGAACCGTGGTCCGGCAAGTAGATGTCAATTTTATCGCACAGAAAATAAATACTTGGATTGGTGGAAATTGCATCATAAATCACAAATATTTGAGGTGCCACACACACCCATTAAGTATACTCAGTACTCCGGAGACAGTCAACATGAGCCGCTCCGCGTGCGGCCTGATTAGGAGGCTGGCTTAGGGCACCATTATTCCATTCCGAGAAGTCCAATTGCGGATCTATCGTGGCAAAGTAGGCATTAATAACATCGACACGCGCCATTAAATCAACACGAATATTCACAGGTGAAATTATATATGTGCACGACATAGGCTGTGATGGCGAGGTCAACACGACAGATACAGGTTCCACGGGCAATTACGCCGCAGACCACGGGTTGGGCTGTCGCCGCGTCTAAGCAGAAGGCGCCGCTGGCATCTCGAATGCTGCGAAGCGGACAATGTCACTGGCTGTCTACTATCAATGTGAAAGACAAGGTAAGCACTTCCATATACGGCCAATGGATATTTTTGTTAAGATCAGCCAGATATCCGCCCGATACTTGTTCCGTGAAGCAGCGATAATCGACGGGAAGGACTACCCTTCCACAATGCATTTCCAAGTCTACGACCCCGCTACGCAAGCACAGATAGGCATATGTCCTGACCTGACATCGAGACAGGTTGATGAGGCGATTGCAGCTGCATATAAAGCATTCGACTCGTTCCGACGTACAACGCCGTTCGAGAGGGCCAAGTTACTTAGGGAGTGGAGAGATCTCGTGATGGAGAGCCAGGAAGATTTGGCGACGATGATAACGCTCGAAAACGGCAAGCCGATCGCAGAGGCAAAAGGCGAGGTAGCGTACGCTGCTAGTTTCATGGACTGGTTCGCTGGTGAAGCGCCGCGTGCTTATGGTGATGTAATTGCACCGTCGGTTGCAGGTAATCGCGCGATTACAATTAAGCAGCCCGTAGGTGTTTGTGGAATTATCACGCCGTGGAATTTCCCTGCTGCAATGATTACACGGAAAGTTTCGGCCGCCATTGCGGCGGGGTGTACGGTCGTTATTAAGCCGGATTCCGAGACGCCATTTACGGCGATCGCGTTGGCGAAGTTGGCCAAGATCGCGGGAATACCCGACGGTGTAGTAAACGTGGTTACGACTAAGTCGTACTTAAAAGAAGTCGGAGAGAAATTGTGTACCGATGAGCGTATTAAGAAGGTCTCATTCACGGGATCTACCAACGTTGGTAAACTGTTAATGGGCCAATCGAGTTCGACACTGAAGAAATTGTCGTTCGAGTTAGGTGGTAACGCACCGTTTATCGTGTTTCCAGATACACCGGTCGCAGAGGCCGTAAATGCCGCTGTTAGTTGCAAGTTTAGAGGGTCCGGTCAGACATGTGTTTGCGCAAACCGGTTGTTTGTACATGAGAGTATTTATGACGAGTTCTGTGAATTGTTGGCAGAGAAGGTTAGTGGGTTTAAGATTGGGAACGGGCTGGAGGAGGGTGTAACTCATGGTCCTTTGATCCACGATCGTGCGATTGAAAAAGTCGAGGCTCATGTTGATGATGCGGTCAAGCACGGTGGAAAGGTTTTAGTTGGTGGAAAACGGGCGACGGAAATTGGCAAGTACTTCTATTATCCGACGGTGATCAGGGATGCCAAGCCACGGATACGGATCATGAAGGAGGAAACGTTTGGTCCGGTTGCTGCTGTCTTCAAGTTTGCTAGCGAGGAGGAAGTCATTGCGCTTGCAAATAATGTCGAGGTCGGCCTTGCGAGCTATGTCATGACGAATGATATAAACCGTGCCTTCCGAGTTGCTGAGCAGTTGGAGTATGGCATGGTTGGTGTCAACACAGGTATCATCAGTGACTGCGCAACACCGTTTGGCGGCGTCAAGCTCTCCGGGTTTGGGAGGGAGGGATCGAAGTATGGCATTGAAGGTACGTTGTTCCGAGGCGCTTTTGTGGCTATACAATTGCTAAGTGATATAGAATACTTGAATATCAAAGCCATTACTTTCGGGAAGGTCGGTGCACCTTATTAGGCAGCACAGCTGAATTGGAAGTGGTGTGAAAATGATTATCATTATAACCGTTACGACGCCAAGAAAAAGGGAAAAATATACTCCAATTCTTTGAAAATATATGTACGAAAATTCAAATATCGTGAAGTCATGTCAAACTTAATCCTGCCGTAATAAAAACACCTACCTGTATCTAACCGGCTTGCCTCTTTAAATAATTTTCCTAGTATCCGAAGAAAACAATATGAACAAACAATCCTGAAATCCTTTGTGCTCAAATAAATAGTTGAGTTAATAAACCTCTGCATATAAAACGATGCCGATTGAGACATCCACATGTAGAGAAAAAGCAGATAACACCGCGCAAAAATGAATATGTACAGAAAGTTAAGACGCATTGCCCTAATGTACTCCAATTCAAAGAAGACAACGATAGCAATAATAAAAATGACTACTCGGCTCGCTTCCGTCCGCCGACCTTAAGGCTCTTGACTCGCTTGAGTAACTTAGCGCCGTTCTCGTCTTTGGCAGATGGACTTGTTGGCGAAAGGGTGTGACTAGTAAATGACACTGTAGTACCAGGAGAAGACGCCTGGTGGAGCATCCCAGAAGATGTTGTCGTAACAGCTAGTGTTTTGCCGCCACTGCCTATATCAGTTGGGCTATCTTCTTCCAAAATGACCTCCCCAGTTGACTCTTTCCTTCCGTCAGCACTGACACTTCTCGATGGACTGAATGCATTGGCAGCTGCGACATTAATGGGTTGTAAATGCGACTGAGCATAGTCTCTCTCCTTCGTGTTATTTATGCCGATAATCTTCTGAACTATGGACTTCTTTCGGGTTAATCCTGCACCAGCTGGTTCTAGCGTAGCACCACCTCCAAGCCTGCTGAAGTCAATCACGCTAGCCTCACTATCTTTCTCCCTCATCCTTTGCTGCATGATCGCAGCTCTGCTGGCCGGTGCACCCTCCAAAAATGTAGAAGAGCCAAGTCCGAGAGAGATAATTCCGTGTACAGGATCGGCTTTCAAGACAGGGTCAAAGCGTAAGGCATCGCTACCATTCACGCCGTCACCAGTGTGTCTCGGCGCGCCATTTGCCTTCGTGTTAGTCATCAAATGTCGAGGAGCACCGACCGCGTTATTTTCAGAGTCAACGGGGAACGCAAGCATGGGGGCCTTTTTCTTGTTTACATTTCGGTGGGGATTGCACGCATCGAACGGGCCGTCATGGTGGAAGCCTGTACCGAATATACCAGTGACATCAAGCTTGTCAATTTTATCGAGCGCGCCGTTTTGCTTCTTCGACGACGATGATGACTTTGAAGTAGGCGACGACGACTTCGCGTGGTGATGGTGATGTAGTTTCGGTGCAATTGTCGTCGACTTGCCTGTGTGGGATCGTGACTTGTGATGCGAGATTTCGTCGTCGTCGCGTCGCGACGATCTGTCACTCGTCAAACTTGGCCCACTGTCCTGAACCTGGGGCGTGCTCAACGCATGTCGATGACTATGTTTTGAACTGTAAGCAACAGAAGGTGGAGTGGCAAATGGATCTTCCTCCTTAGTGTCAGACGGCCGTCGTCGTCTCTCGGGATGGTGTCGCGACTGTAGAGCATTGTGTGCCCGATGCCTGGTGGGCAGTGGCGATTCGCGGGGCCGGTTATCACGATCCAGGGGCATGTAGGCCTCGATGATCGCGTGCGAATCAAAGGTAGACGATTCTGAATTGCGCTGCGCTTTTGCTAAAAGTTGACTGTTAATTTCGCGCGGCCATGTATGGAGAATGAATAGGGGGACTCACCTTTATCCGATAAGTGGAAGTCACCATCTAGGTTCTGACGACGACTAGACCGGGGAGGAGGTGGTGGAGGTGGTGGACGCATGGTATGCATATCATCTTCTTCCCTGACAGACAGATTGACAAATAAATCCGGAAGTGGCCTAAGTGGTGAAGTTAGTTGGTTTTTGGCATACGCCGGATCCGGCGGGGTAAACAAGGATAACCAACCGTATATTCTCATGGGACGAGTCCGAAGTGGATCTCCGCAAGAGGACGCTTTCGCGGCTGGAATTGCCCGGAATCGAGTCGTCGAGAACGTCGAGAAATGGGTTCTTTGAATTGAAGGATGGCGCGCGCAAGGCGACGGGGGGCGCGGAGTGGGACGGGCTCATAGGAAGCGGGGCAGGGTCGAATGAGTCCTTATAGAGTGCGTGAGGCAATACCGCAGCGCGGAACGGATTGTTGGACGCGAAGGCCATGGCAGCGGCGGACGCAGAGACACTTTTGAGCGGATCGAGGAAGATAGCGGCAAAGCGAGTGCTGGCAAGGTGGGCGATGAAGTCGGCTCGGCAGGAGGTTAGATGAAGATACAGACAACGGAGACCGCAAGGGACACGAGCACAGGGGTTTGCTAATCTCTGTTACCCGGCGTGCGCGCAGTTAAACACTAATTCTGCGCGCCACGCGCCCCATACGCGGAGGTTTCCAATGCGCGATCGTTTGTGCGGATGAGCCGTATGCGCAACACCGCCAACCTATGCCGAGCGGTGTCACCCTTAAACGCACGTGAGTAGTCTGTGACTGCTATCTAAGGCAAAGCAGAACTCGGTACAAAGCCCTAACATATAAACCCTATCTATTTCTTGTACTATGTGTGTGCATTAGCGAGACCGCGAGCCCACATGCTGAGCGCGGCAAGCCGCCCGCGTGAGCGCTCTCTCAGAGTTGGTGCTGTTGTGAACAGTTAGAACGCTCCTCTGCCATACCATCGCATTCTGCACACTACTACCCAGAGGACAGTCGTAGCCGCCATGTCTGTCGCCTCCACGGTAGGTATTATTCTTTGTGATTGCGTAATGTTGTTTGATCCGGCATCGGGGCGGACTGAGGTCCGCTTCAGGTGTGCAGCGAGTAGTCCATGGGAATTCGTTTGGCTAATTTTTTTGTAGAACAAGTTCAGCTTACTAGGTACGTTCCGATGCCTGGATCTTGGCGATTTTTATGACGATATGAAGGATTGGCTTAAAGAGAAGGAATTAACACTCAAAAAATTTGGTGAACTGGAAGGCAAGCGGTCGAGAAAGTGGGACCAACCGTGTGTGACCTTGTTACTTGGATCTGAATGAAGCAGATCAAGAACAATCCACTATACACAGCGCCTGTATATATCGTCGGAATGTTTTGAAATTAATTTGCGAGCTGTTAATTTATGTTTCCGAATGTTTATCTCTAACGTCAATCTAGCTGACGACATAGAGGACCCAGATATAGCCCCATCCCAGCCTCCCCCACCCCCCAAGGAAGTCATCAAGCAGTCCACGTCATCCAAAAAGACCGACCAACCACCCAAGACCGCTCGTCCCGAGAATGCGCGCCCTAATCGTGGTCCACGCAATTTGAACGAGGAGGCCGCACGCGACAAGAATGCCGGCCGTGTAGCCAACCGCTCGCGTCCTACAGATCCCGATGCTCCTCGAGGAGGACGAGGTGGTCGAGGCCGTGGCCTTGGCCGTGGTGGTTCTCGAAGACAATTTGACCGTCACTCAGGTGCTCTCCCGTGAGTAGCCATTTTATTTGCGAAATGTGAAGCGATTGCTGACTGTGCCATAGTGACTCTGAAAAGCAAGTAGCGGAGTCATGGGGATCGCCAGCCACTGAGTGGAAAGATGAGCAGGCTTCTAAGGCTGACATTTCTCAGGAGTTTGTTGAGGTCAAGGCCGAGGATGTTGCTGACACCGGCACTACTACCAATGGTGCAGCCGAGGTTATTGTGGAGGATTCCACTCCAGCGACTGAGGAGGACCACTCGAAGACTTTGGAGGAGTACCTCGAGGAGCTCCACGCCAAGAGCGCTGAGCTCGGCCCCAAGTTGCCTCTGCGCAAGCCCAACGAGGGTGAGGACCCAAGCACGTGGGGCACAGTTGTATCCAAGGAAGCCGAGGAGGAGGACAGCCCGTACATTACCGGCTTGAAGCCCAAGTCGAAGGAGACCAAGGTTAAGGTCAAGAAAGAGAAGATTGTAGTTGAGATTGAGCCACGATTCGCCGATCCTTCCGCCTCGCGACGTGGACGTGGCGGTCCCCGAGGTGGCCGAGGGGGTGAGAGGGGCGGTGAGCGGGGAGGTCGCGGTGGTCGGGGAAGAGGTCGTGGAGGTCGTGGTTCTTCCACCACACCGGTTGCAGCATCCGCGCCGGCCGTCAACCTCACCAACTTGTCCGACTTCCCGTCGTTGTCGTGATTTTGCTTGGTTCGCGCTCATGCTCCATTGTCTTAGCATCGCAGCTCACTGTCAACCTCCACCACACCCTTCGATCAACAGCACCTCACCTTCCATCAGGAAATAAAATTGGAGAAAAAGGGAATGGACGTACATTTTCAACGGCTGTTGAAAAAAATGGAAACAAAAAGTTTATGTTTTATGTTAAAACATGTAATCTCATGTTGTGTACGTTTATATTCTGGCACTTTGTAATTTTTTGTGATCCATAGTGGCTTCTCTTATTTTACTCTCTTCGATTATTTGTTTACAATTTATTTATACTGCTAGTGCGTCCAAGTTGTACGCTCATGACTGAGTGACATGATAATGAGGCGTGACATTCATTCTAATCCGCGTATTCACGACAGATCGATTTCATATGCAATTAAAAATGCAATGATAAAAGACCAGTCTCCTACCATTCCATGTCAACGAGGTATTTCACGAAATTCAAAGTAACTCTAAATATGAAGCTTGTACACACAATTATCTTGCAGTACAACCGCGTTTCCCGCACTCTATCCATCAGCTGCACGTCATACATACCGAGCCTTGCCAAACCACCATTTCCACTTCCTCACAGCCAATAGCGACAAGTTCATGGACCAACGCGGACACAAAAAACGATAATCTCAAAGCGTGCACTTTCGAGTGCGAGGCGTGGGACAGCGGGCTGTAGACGAGTCGCCAGAGGAATTGACGTACGGAAAGGTTCCACATCCGGGCAACGTCAGACTGGTCGACCGCGCTCCAAAAGTCTGCGTAGAGAGTAATCTATCTCAGAATCTTGTTATTTCTTCACAAATATTGTGGACAAGTTCCCATATTATGACGAAAGCGATGCAGCAGGATGTCACAATTGGGCACATTAATTGCATCGTGGTGGATAGAGGTAATTGAGTTGTAGTCACTCGGGAGTGAGGCTTGGAGATGGCAGACTGGGCTTGGGCGATTACTAGCAATACAGAGAATTTGACTTGGAGGTAGAAGATGACGATGGAGGTAATGAGGCCCAAGATGCGTTTGATGACGACCGGATGCCGGATGCGCGGCACGCGGGATATTCCAGTTCACAGCAAACTGAGGGGATGAGTGGTATTGCCGGTGGCAACATTCGCAATCTCGCGTTACTGAGTGGAGAGGTCAATTTAAACGTAAGTTGTTCACAGAGATCGGACAGAGATAGGGAAGTTTCGGTAGTTGTTGATAAATGCCGCTCAGGTAGTCGTTGTAGAAACAGTGCGAATCGATTTCACGAGATGCACGACTGTGGACAGAATAAAGTAGATTGAGTGCGGCCATGGTCAGTCTATAATTGTCAGCCTGAGATTAGGAAATTCCAAAAGCTGATTAGAGTACCTTGCGATATGGACTCTCCGAACATAAGCACCGTTCAAGCATATCCCAAACATGATGCCACATACCCAGATACACTTGAAACGGCAATTGCCAACTCAAACACGAAAACGTTATACTACTCAAGTCGGTCTCAGCGGCAACTAACTCTTGCATCCTCGTCATTGAAAGTCGAATCAGCTTTAGCTCTAACACCGCATCTCCGTCGGTCCATCTGTTTACTAATAGCTGCATAAACATTGGCACCAACATGACCAGAATCCGACGTAAAATCTTGAGAAATCGGTGCACTCGATCGCCTAGGTTTGAATCCGTTCGATGTCTCGTTTCCGCCAGGCAGAGGCTGTGTAATGCAAATGTCTTCATTGTAGGAACCGAATATAGACGGACTGATCATAAGTTCAATTGCAGGGTATTGACTCGGATTTGGCTGTGGTATAGTGTGGTTGTGTCTAACACATCCCATTCGAGCGGTACTATGTCCAGCAGTTCGTGAAGTAGTATGGAAAAGTACGACAGATATAATGCCATGCAAATTTATGCGATTATGCGCTCGAAGCTCACACTGCCAAAGGGTTGTGGACGATGCTAGAGAATAGATATCAGGCAAGGAAGAAGGCACCAACAGGATGGCACCTATGCATGTATACTGACAAATCAGAGACAAGACGGGAATCAAAGTGCGAGTTGTAAGGAATTGCACGAATGTGTACCATCATTCGGATGCGAAATATTCGTAGAGTGACGATAAGTAACTCAACGCATGTGTCAATAAGCTTGACCAACAACTGAAGACGCTTATTCCCAAAATTATTACTGCACCATGATTAGCTTTCACAACTGGCCGGACTAGATCTGCGCGATATATTCGAGCGACTATCGATGACTATCGCTGACCACAACCGTTTTTAGCCCAAGCTGTGAACTGTGAACTGTGAACTGTGAACTGTGAACTATAAGAACTGGTAGCCGTGGGTGGCGCGGGGTATAAGCATCGGATCCCATTCTGAAACGGAATTTGTTCTAAAAATCAAAACCAATTAGCAGCGTAGTATAATTAGTAGTGTGTGGAAATTAGATTCTCAAGTCTGGAACCAGATATTGTATTTAACTATAGCAAAAGTATGCCTGAAGCTGCGCAACTCACGAATACATCCACCAAGATAGATTTATATTTTGACGGAACTTAATATATTGATACGCAATGGTTGATCTCACAATGATTTGTATGGGAGCTCACTGTTATTTGCAGTATTATTCGTTAGCCATATATACTGAGCACTTAACCTAACCCTATTGCAGTATATATAGGAGCGACGGACCAAGTTTTTTGTCCTTCGGGACACATGGTCAATTTGAAACGATACAGAGAAGATTAGCATGGCCCCTGCATAAGGATGACACGCTTTGATAAAGAGAGTATGATGTTTTTTTTGTGGGTTCGAATCTTGGGCAGGACAAAATAATTTTTTTATTTTATAACTTATAGTTATTCAACAGATATTTTTTATTGTTAGATGAACATGCAAAAATCTATAAATCAATATTATCCAGTTGCGGAATCCAACACTATGGGTCGTTTCAATGTACTCTTAAGTCCTCGTATTTTGCTAATGGATGAACCCTTACATCCACCACACAAATAACTTTAAATGGAAGCCTCGGATATTGATTACTGGCGACCAGCCGCTGCAAATTTTCTTTGTACTTATTATTATTAAGATCCTCGGAATATGCCCGCCGATCGGAGATGTTCTGGCCAAGGCGGGCTAACAAGGAAAAGGAGGACGCGGTGATCGAGTCTCGTGCGGGGTATAGTTAACAACGAAGATGACGTAGGAGCTCTACGGCTTGTGTCATCGTCACGACGATCGCGCGTTAAAAAGAAAGAATCAAAGAGTTAGAGAGATACCCAATCAAGTTCGTCTCCACTTCTTCACGGCGCTGCAGACAACGACAGAACCTCGGGCTGGTCAATCAATTTATGAGCGTCACTCACTGGCTTCTCCACATGTCGTGGGCACGCTGACAATACTCCCCCACATCTCACTCCTCGTGCTGTTATCGTCAATGGCTAGTGTTGATCCGAATTCGCCGTCGGTATAATGGAGCCACGACCGCGTTGCTGCCGCGTGCTGCCGCGTGCGCCGTTGTTCGCACAGGTGAAGTAAGTTTTTTGCTGATGCTAATACTGACCGTTTCTGATACTGATACTGTTCACCGGCACCGGATATTCTCTAGATCGGCGCTCGTACTCGTCGAAGTGCTCTCTCCACGCCACTTGCCATCTATCTATCTATCTATCTATATATATATACCCGGTCCTCACCCGTTCCTGCTCAATTCCTCTTTCCATCTTCCGGAGTTCTACTATCTATTCTGTCCCCACATACCATAGCTACCACTGAACTATGATCGCTCGCTCATCCTTCATCCTTGCGGCCATAGCCGCTCTCGTCTCCGCGCAGACACCGCCATCATGTGCTACCACTTGTATCACCAACTCGATGTCCAGCTCCGACTGCCAGTCCGCCAACATCCAGTGTCTCTGTACAAGGTATGTCTGCAATCCTTTCACACTAATCTCCAACACCGCTAGCTGACCGCCCTCCAGCCAGAGCTACATCGACGCCGTCACATCTTGCGTGCAGTCCAGCTGTGCGAGCTCTGACTTTGCCGCCGCCCTCGAATATGCTCAGAGCATTTGCGCTGGTGCCGGTGTGACGCTCTCCATCGACACTGCCACTCTCTCCGAAGCTGCTCAGGCTTCCGATGTTTCGTCTGTCTCCGAATCTGCCACAGTCGAGGTTTCGACTACCGCCTCCGAATCTGTCACTTCCGCAGCGGCGTCTTCGAGCAGCACCGAGTCCTCCCTCGCGACCTCGACCAGTTCTAGCAGTACCTCGTCAAGCTCGGAAACGTCCACTACCACCAGCGCGACCTCGACTGCCACAGGCGCTGCAGCTGCCAAATTCGATCCGATTTCGGTCTCGTTCGCGTGCATTGGTGCCGTGGTCGTCAGCTTCATCGCCGGTGTTGCCTCCTTCGGCTTCTAAATGTTCCATACCTGATCTACCGATTCTCATCAATCCTCCTCATCTGTTGAGCGCTGGCTGATGCTATCCTCTTATCTACTCTTTGGTGGCGATCTTAACTGACTTTTGGTGTATTCACTATTTTTTGTGGCATTAATTGTGCGGGGTGTGTGATGTATATGCCGGAGAATTTCCTGTGTAAGATAAAAATTAGGTTTTAGTGTAAAAACCAACAAAAAAAATACGGTTTCCTCTATCTTCCTTGTGCTCAGCTTGGTTTCTATTATTCTGAATTGTTTCTTCTTAGTTCTTACTACCACGCCTTGTCATCGGCAATCGTCAGTGGAGATTGCTTACTGTATTGCCAACGTTCCCATTGCCAGGTTAGATTGCTTGGTGATCCCGTCCGTTAACCTGCTACCCCTAACCCAATGAACCGCGCATTAGGCCAGAGTTTTTGGGAACAGGCAACGGTCAACGTTGCAGGATAAGTGATGATTATCTGCATCTTACTCTCATTTATGTTGTGCTGCTCTTACTGTAATATACTCTTCCGACAGTATCCTTGCATCCTTAATACGGTCTACTCAATACCTAATATACACATCTACAATACAACCGACAATCAACAGGACAACAAATTGATGCAGTTTCGAAGGGTAATGCACGTGTGATATAACCTCCCGACGATCGCACTAACGCCTATCATCTGGAGTTCCCACTATCTTGAGACCCCCAGGATCACCGGCGTATGCCAGCCAGTACTTTGTCGGATGCCACTCTAACGACGGAACATGAAATGCTGTGCTTCGGGGTACGCTGTACACATATTCGCCACTCTCGACATGCACCTACATGACCATCAGCAATCCAATCAGAGATCCCGTCATAACCCCAAAAAAAACACTTACAATCTCTATCGGCTCGACACCCTCGACCGAAATAGCCATATACGCCCCATCAAACGATATCGAAATACATTTAACCGCCTGGGCGTATTTGCCAAAAGTGCGAACGCAAACAAGTTCCTGCACATCCCAGATACTCACGAGCGAATCGTTAGATCCAAGCGCCATGTACCTACCACAAGGATCAAACTCAAGACACGTAATAGAAGTTCGATGAGCGGTCAAGCTGACCAGCGGATCCTTCCCAATTTCGCCTGTAGAAATGTCGAATGAGTGGAGTGTCACGACACCGGTGCTATATCCTATCGCGAGAACATTCCCCGAAAACGTGACTATCGCACGTGTAATATCGCCGTCCTGCGGTCGCGAGTCCGTGAGTATGCCAGCGCCGGCGACCTGCAACGTAGCGGCATCCAAAACTAGGAGCTTCCGTCCACGCTGCCCAGACACGACAAGCCACCGCCCGTCAGGCGTGAACCTCACAAACACAGGCTCGATCCCGACCATTCCGGTGCGGAAAATCTGCAGAGTACGGTTCAGTCTCGCGTCCCATAACCTTACGGTCCCGTCCGCGGCCGAACACGACACGAGCCGGTCAGAAAAAGTCGGGTCCCACGCCACGCAATCGATCATGCCCGTGTGGCCCTTTAATTCTGTCGAGTACCGCGAATCCGCGCGCTCGGGATTCCATATTCGTATGATATGCGTGCCGTGGATCGGAGATGACACAGCCGCGATGCGATTACCCAGCGCGTTCCATGCAATTGTCCGGAGTGTGGAAGACGATGATGCGCCCCGTGGCGTCGCCGGGCCGAGTTGCTCCCGGTATTCTCGAGTCCGTTGGGTTCGGAAAAAAGTACTCGCTTGGTCGCGTGCCAGAGAAGGGTGGGTTAGAATGGTGGATTGATATTGCATGGCTAGTGATCGCGGTGCAAGAATTTGCCAGTTTGGCACCATAAGTGATCGTCGAGATGCGAGCCGCACTGGCGACTAGGTCACAACTATCACTTCGAGGATGGCCGTTGCATCCGTGCTCTACCAATATTGATATCATGTATTTGTATTTATTAAATTTACCTATCCCATTCACGGAAAACATAAGAAAGTGGGAGTTTAAGACCACGCAAAAATATACACAAAGGAAAGATATTCATACCATAAACAGCATCTGTACTCAAAAAAAGCCATAAATAACCCAATTTTAGAACTAGCACAAAACAAACCTCTATAACTTTGGTCGTGATGTAGATACTATCATACAGCCCACAAGGGATATGTCTACGTTCTCCCTCGGCAACAGCTTTTAATTCTGCTTCTCCTTCAACTTCTTCTGGAACTCGGCGACAAGATCCTTCTGCAACTGTGGCGGCGCCTGAGAATAATGCTTAAACTCCAAAGTAAATTCTCCCTTGCCCTGAGTATTGGCACGCAGAATCGTGGCAAAGCCGAACATCTGGTTTAATGAGCACTCCGCATGCAGCGTGAACTCATCCGACCCCACATCGGTGTCCGTGATCGTTGCATTGCGTTTGTTCATCAAACCGATGATGCTACCCTGGAACTCGAGAGGAGCAGTAATAGCAACGTCCATGATTGGTTCTAAAACAATCGGACGGGCACGCATAAAAGCCTCCCGGAAACCCCAGTATCCGGCTGTGCGGAAAGAGAGTTCGGACGAATCGACGACGTGGATAGCACCATCGTTCACTAGCATGCGTGCACCGAGAACTTTATGACCGATAAGCGGACCCTTCTCGCAAGCCTCCTCGAAACCCTGTTCCGTATTAGCGCATCAATCTAATCGTCCATGCTGACAGATACACTTGCCTTCTGAACTGCAGCTAAGTACTTCTCCGGTATCTTGCCACCCACAATCTCACTCTCGAAAACATTCTCCGCGTCCGCAGACGACAAAATACCCATTATCTTAGCGTACTGACCCGCACCACCGCTCTGTCGCTTATGCGTGTAATCATAGTTGACTTCGTCAAGGATAGCCTCACGGTAGGCAACCTGCGGCATGCCAGTAACACAATCAACATTGTATTCTCTGCGCATGCGCTCGACGTAAATTTCAAGATGCAATTCTCCCATGCCCGAAATCACCGTTTCTTTGCTCTCGGAATCGAAATGGACACGGAAAGTTGGGTCTTCTTTCTGAAATCTGTTGATCGCTTTAGAAAAGTTACCATTATCACGGGACTTTGGCGCAATCGAAAGCGAAATGACAGGCTCAGGAACGAACATCGAAGTCATGGCATAGGAAAGCTCGCCGTCAGTAAAAGTATCGCCAGATGAGCAGTCGACGCCGAAAGTAGCGCAGATCTCACCAGAGTGGACTTCAGTGACGTCCTCCATCTCGTTCGAGTGCATGCGGACCAATCGCGCGAGCTTGGTGCGCTTGCCAGTGCGGGTGTTGACGATGTTCATGCCCTTCTTGATCATCCCTTGATACACGCGGACATACGTGAGCTGGCCGAACTTGCCTTCCTCGAGCTTGAACGCCAGACCGACGAAGGGGAGGTTGCTGTATGGCGGGAGATTGATAGGAGCTTCGCTGTTCGATAAATCGAGAGCGACGTTGGAGACCTCGGACGGATTGGGCAAGTAATCACAGACAGCATCGAGTACAGGCTGGACGGACTTATTGGCCAGAGCAGAACCCATGAGGACAGGAGTGAACTTGCGAGCAATTGTAGCACGACGAATTGCAGCAACGATCTGTTCTGGAGTTGGGACCTCTTCGTTCAAATATATCTCGGCAATTTCATCGTCGACATCGGCAAGGGTCTCAATCAGAACGCTGCGCTTCTCTTCGACAATGTCTTTGAGCTCTTCCGGAACAGATTTCTCGACAATAATCTCACCACGATCACCCTCATGGTAGAGAGCCTTACGGTTAATGATGTCAACCACACCGTCAAGGCCGTCTTCTCTGCCGATAGGAACCTGGACCGCCGCGGCCGCAATCTTCAATTTCTGATTAACCTGCTCAATCGCACGCCACGGATTAGCGCCCATTCGGTCCATCTTGTTGATGAAGGTGATACGGGGAACATTATAACGTCTCATCTGTCTGTCCACCGTAATAGTCTGACTTTGGACGCCAGATACCGCGCAAACAACTAGCACAGCACCATCCAAAACTCGTAAGGCACGCTCGACCTCGATGGTGAAATCGATATGGCCAGGCGTATCGATCAGGTTGAAATGATACTTCTTTGTGTCGCCATTCTCGACTTTGTCCCAGTCACAGTAAGTAGCTGCGGACTGGATAGTAATACCCTTCTCACGCTCGAGATCCATAGAATCCATCTTCGCGCCAACATTGTCCTTGCCTCGAACTTCATGAATGGCCTTAATACGACCAGTATAGTACAACACACGCTCAGTAAAAGTTGTCTTTCCGGAGTCAATGTGCGCGCTAATACCAATATTGCGCATAAGCGACAGTCGCTGCGAGTCCTCTGGTGCGAGCTGTGCGAGAATATCTTCTTGCGACTGCAACTCCGCGACCGGCTCTGTCTCGTCGGACACGGCCTCCGCCGCAGCAGAGGACTGTAACCGTGCGAATTGCTTCGAGAAACCGTTACGTGCCGAGACGCGCGCGAAAAGCGGCCTACTTGCACGAACGCAGACCGGCGCGAACACAGTGTGCGCGACGCCTCCGACGAGCGTGCGCAGCGGGCTCATCTTCGATCGTCTAGTATCTAATTATCGTTCGACTGTCACACACCAATCAGAATTCACTATCCTCGTGTATAATACACCTCGACCCGCTCTAGAAGGGTAGAAGGGCCCCGTTCAGTCGTTGTTGCGGTGGAGATAATATCGACGATACTCGGCCGGCAAGAAAAAATCGGCATTGTCCAAGCTCAAAATGCGCTCGTGTCGGAGGCGTCGGTCCCGTTACGGAATAGCGCTAGCCAATGACAATTCAGGGGGGGTTAGTACCCTAGCCCTGAATCTTCATATGTAAGACCTGGGCAACATTACTTCGAGGCACTGCTTGTGGTTTCCTCATGAGGCTCATTGTGATTAATGCAATAATAAACGAAACAGCAATCGACTGTAATAAATTCTGCTCGTTCGTGTTTGCTGAATCTGAATGTAGATGGAAGATGCCGTGTGTACGCTAAAGTTAAGATATCAGACCCAGACTGACAACTACAAAATCTCAGACACACCTGAGTTCTTCGCCGTCGATATCATCTAATCGACAGGGATTACTATTTATTTTGCTCGCATTGGTAGTTGATACAATAATTAGTGACAAATAGGGAATCGATTCTCCGAGAATTAGTCGTCAAGGCGAAAACAAAGAACTATTGGACTAAGTGCCATACACACGTAAGTGGAGACATATAACTAAATCGAAGCCAAATATAACCATTATTTACAAAGAGCGGAGTCGTCCATGTATATCTCAAACAACTCATCACAAGAATCATCGCACACCACACCCACCTAATATACGAGATAGGACCGTATTACCTATTAACAACACGAACAAACCCTTAAAATTCCGAAACAAAGCAATACTCCAGTTCCTCTGTTTACCTTTCTCTTCCGACCAATAATCACATCCGTACATAAACACACTTATAAATTACATCATAATAATAACACTATCTGCCGACAACCAATTACAGCTGGGGATTGTACCTGCCGCTTTGAAGATAGCTAGCCAAGGAGAAATCCATCGTAATCCCTATGTCAGAGGGGGTCCACGGTTTCGGAGAAACCGAGTTCACAGTTTCACTCGTAGCAGCAGAAGAGACACCACCCATATCGAAATTCGGCACCATCGTATCCAGACCATTCACTCCGTTTGCTCCCATTCCAGCAGTTACTTGCTGTTGCATGATACGATGTCCTTCGTCTTGCTGCTGTTGTTGCTGCTGCTGACGTAATTGTCCCTCCTGCTGGAACTGCTGCTTGAGAACATGCTGCTGTTGCTCGACTTGTTGACTCTTCAGTGCCCGTTGCCGTTGGTCGTGAAGTTGGAGTAGCCGCTGCTGCTCTTCCTGTAGCTCCTTCAATCGTAGAGTCAAAACTGGATCAGGACCAGAGGATGCCATATCTATATCTTATTCCCCATTAGTTCCTGTGTCGACTAATTCAGCCTGGCAAAATCATACCTAGTGGCTGCGCTGTGAACGCTGGCGTCACTGAACCCATGCCAACTGTCTCCGCATGACCTGGAAAGTGCCGGATTTGATGTGCTGCAGACGGTACCTGTTGTGACAGAGGCGAGACACTGCTGGGATCACTATGAAACATACTACCGTCACTCATTTCAACATCGTTCCCGGTGGTACTTGCACTACTACTCGTCGGCGGCCAGGATCCCAGAGGGAAACGCGGAACGCCACCATTATCACCGATATCAGCCGGGCCATTGGGCACTGAGTCTGCAGATTTCAGCTCTCGAGAGTATGGGCTAGCCCTGTTACTGTTCTTCTGATGCTTTAGAACTTGGGGGTGCACAACTCCAATCGAGCCGTGGTCAAAACCAGGGGGAATATCACCCGGAGGTGAGGCTTGGGAAATATCTGAGTGTACCTCAGAGTCCGAGAGTGTGGATATGTTCGATAGAGGAGATGGCTTACCAGCAGCACATTCTTCTAGCACGATACATCCTTCGTCGAGCAGGTTCGCCATGTCCACTTCGAGTTGCATTAGAAAAGATTGAGCGATCGGTACGTCCTCCTTCATGTTATCCAAGGCTGTAAGCAGAAAGTCGAGTCGCGCCCTTGTGGCAGGATCAAGCCCAAGCCCATCAGGTGATGTCCGCAATCCCTGCACGAAACACCGCGCCGCAATATAGACACAGAAACTCATAAACGCATTAAATGCTGTCATATCAAAATGGGAGCAGCTCTGCATAACCTTCGCAATTTCCGATGCCGCCTGCAGACAACGTTGCTTGCTTGTTTCGAACTCCGACTGATGAGTAGGCGACTTCCGTGTTCGGAATATCGTGGCTTGATGGAGGCAAATAGTACTAGCATGGATAGACATAATGAGCTCAGCGCTTGGTGGTGACATTGGACCCATGGGCCGTTTGATGTGGTTTGGTAGTGAGAACATGATAGTGTGAATAGTGTTGTCGAGATATCTGAACCGCTCAAAGAAATTTGGCGGAATACTACCAAGCCCACCCGCGGTTGCATCACCACGGTGCAAGTGTGAATGAATTCGCCCAAACATCGCAACAACGAGAATATGACCAGCAAACACAGACAACTTACGGACGAACTTGGCACCAGTCGGATCAAGAGCAGTCGATAGCGAGCAAGTTGTCTCTTCGACACCATTATCAAACGCGGCCTCGCTCGCTGGTAAGTTCGTTGCAATATCAATCTCGTCTAATGTCAGAGGCCAACCGGTTCCAACACTAGCATACCGATCTGCGCAGAAAGCGCACCAAAATGTTCGCCGCCGTTCTTCAATTTCAATCCAATCCGATGGCGGTGGAAGACAATGCTTAACGTTAGTTGAATAGCTGTCCATGATGTTGGCCTGTAGCATTATTGCTGATCGGCACGCTATACCGGCTGACAACCACGCGCGGGGGAAAAACATTACTTTATATTCATATAAAGCGACCAAAATCCAAGCTTGTGTAAACGCTAAGGCCGCAATGTTTTCGCCATGACCGCGCATCTGAACTTGCTCGAGGTATTTGCGAGTGCGAGTGTAGAACACTTCGGCATATTGCCGATACTTGGGCGACATTGAGGCCGCCGTTGTCCAAACTGCATAACGTAGGTACAATGGTGGTTGGAGATGAGGCGGATAGTTGAGAGATGCAATGTATCGTGGTCTGTGTATCATAGGAATGAACTCATGATATCTTTCAAAGTATATAGTGTGAAGTTCGTTCATCATAGATTGCGGTGGCAATGGCTCGTCCATGCCAAGCGCCATCAATTCGAAGATATTTTCTGTAGCTCCCAGTGTGTCCATTGCAGACAGATCGATGTCATTCCCAAGATTGATCGCTCCAAACTCGTCTGGAAGCACGCTTTGTTGAGCAGACAAATTCGTCTGCGGTGCACCGGTCAGTGGATTCTGTGCGGGAGACGTGGATATTGACTGCGGAAGGTGCGCTGACGAAAGGTGGGACAGGTTTGCGGGCCCACGCGATATCGTGGTGATTGGCGTAGGAACTGAAGGGACCTGTGGAGTAGTACCATTGGGATTGAGTAATCCCTCCACATGCGCTATTCACTCGATTAGATACCTAATGGATCATTTCATAAACCGTTCAAATAGCCTACCTAGTCTCTCCTCCAACATCTTGACATAACCTCGCTTCGGTCCCGACTTCCGTCGCGTCTCTTCGTATACGCAATTGTGCTGCAACCTTGCGCAAGTTCCGCAAGCAGGCCGAGCTCCATCACATCGTAGCTTCCTCTTCCTGCAGATCACACATGCAATCCTTTTGGACAGTGGCACGCTCTGTTGAGGCTTGGGCCGTTCATTAGGCTCATTATATGAAGCAGGATCAGTGTTCATGGGACCTTGAGCGGGAGAATTGTACTCTGAGGATCCATCAGAGTCTGACGCTTTCACGGCGGACATGTTGTCGAACGGCTCAAACAGCGCTTTAAATACGCCTGCGTTAAAGGAAAAAGGAATGACGAAAAAGGCGTCAGCAGAGTTCGTGGGAAGAGAAACCAGAAGTCTGAGTCTGTTACAGAATTCAAGATTGTGAAAAGGGAGCTTTGTGCGGAACGTCAATTGTCAGCGTCGGCTCGCATACTCCCCAGTCACAGAATAATTTCACCATCAGACCTAGCCCTAAATGAGAGCTGCATTACTAATCCCCATTGTGAATATCTCCAGCAACCGCCGCCGCATCTCTGCTTTCGTATTAGCAAGACCACTCATACATGGTGAAGAAATAAGACAATATGAGTACCCTTAACCTGGAACTTATGGACATCTGAGGCCTCAGCCGTATTCTTTAAGGTTTAATTATTTGTTTGCTCTAACTTCATTCGTACTGGTCCAGTCGCTCCGGAGTCTTCTGTCTTCTGTCTAGATTACGTTGACTTGCTTGCTGCATGCTTACAACCAGTTTAGTCGACATTACTGCAAAACATGCCAGCGTATCCTTTACTCTACATCTTCCCAATTGTCGGCACATATGCAGTACTAACCGACAATAATAACGGCGTAATGACAAAAATAGCGGTCGTGGGAATTCTTCTATTATTTTTCCCGTCAGTGGATCTATACCTGCACTCACGACGGAAACGCGGCATTCCCGACAATTTTAAATACAATTCGAGCGGGAGTGAAGGAGAGGACGGCGAGTTGGACGCAGCAGACGACACTGACGATGACGAAATATGAAAGTGACCAAGTAGCCTCAAAGGCATGAAGTAGTGATTTCTGCGAATTCTATATGAGGTATGCACATGTGTGTTGGTTGATACCACAATTAGCACCGTTCTGCAAATATTGGCCAGCCTGGACGTTGCTAGATGGTCGCAGCATATCATATCGACGGTATACTGGTGGGTTGCGGCGAAATGAGCTATTTGTACCATATTTATGCCTTGTGTGGGACCGCTAACATTAACGCGATGTCATTTAGTGGATGAGGCAACTAATAACGGCGATACAGTATCGTATCATCTTTAGATTATGTCATACACGGATATCAAGCAATCAAACTAGTGGTCACATATGCGAAACTCCAAGCAACGCGAATCAATAATACCTCAAGCAAGCAAAAATTACGCCAGGAGCACCAAACAAAAAATAACGAGATCACACTTGATATCCTGGAATAAAAGAGAGAATTACAATGACGCCGCTCTTGTTGCCAAAGACACAGATGACGTGGGCACAACCGTAGTGGAATTATGATTGGGCAGCTGGTACTGTATGCGTCCATCATGCTCCATAATTACGGTTAAAAGTAGATCTACACATTTAAATTTAGAGCACAATTGACGAATACATTCTCACTTGTATTAAACGGCCACCAAACGCCGGATTTTGAACATTACGAACAAAAAGCCGAGATCTGGTGGTTCCATCCTGCATGCCATCTGACAGAGCCAGATGGCAAGGAGACAAGGCTCAGCGCACAGCTACCCTCCCCGAAAGGCGAATAGCTGTGCTCGCATATGTATAGATCTCCTAACGAGAATCTATACGAGAATCTATAGAAAGGAACATCCATTTGGACAAGGCGTAGGGAAATCCTCCGGGCAAAACAAAAACCCAATGGGAAAACAAATAATCCCGGAGGTAAAACCTAACGCTGTTCCTTATGAGCCTGTAAAGGCTCCCCTCTTGACGCCTGTCGACAAGGCGTCGCTGGGACCGGTAGTGGACCAACTGGCTTGGTTCTCCTTGGACTACTCCGGTTCCAGACTGCCCTCTGACCCCCTGTAGCGCTCGCATTTGCTTGAAGAGGATCTCAGCCTGTCACAGACTCCCCTCTAGACGCCTTGTCGACAACGCGAAGCTGGAACCGGTAGCAGGACAAAGTGGCCTGGTTCTCGCCGTCTTCGACTTACTCCGGTTCCAGACTGCCCTCTTGCCCCCTGTCGAGAAGCGTCGCCGGAACCGGAAGTGGGACCAAGTGGCTTGGTTCTTGCCGTTTTGGACCCACTGCGTTTCCGCAGACCGCCCTCTAGCCCCCTGTAGAGAACGCGTCGCCGGAACTGGTAGTGGACCAAGTGGCTTGGTTCTCGCCAGCTTGTGCTTACTCCGGTTCCAGCCTACCCTCTTGCCCACTGTCGAAACGCTCGCCGGAACTGGATCCGACCAAAATTGTTTTGGTCATCGCCGTAACGCCCCATTATTGGACCCAGTCCTGCGACGCGCTTGCCCGTTATTGTCTATTGCCTTCGGAAAATTAGCCATATGACCATATTGTACGCATTGTAAAAACTACTCACGTGCGTTTAAAGAGGATCTCAGCCTGTCACAGACTCCCCTCTCGCCTTGTAGGAACAGCAACAGCAACAGCAGCAGCAGCAGCGGGAACAGGTGGAGATATTTATAACCAGAGTGATTATTCCCCGCTCTCTGAGTCTGGGCAAGACAGTCCGAGCGCGATTGTGTTACACAGTCTCAATCAGGTGGAGATATTTATTTATAGACAGACGAGTGACGCAGAAGTCAGCAATAGCCCCTGTCTGCCAGAAGCCCCGTGTAAAACGCGTGTAAAACGCGTGTTTGCTTGTTAGTCGCGACGCGTCCGAGCAAAGTTGTGGGAGAGTGATTTGTTTAGTGGAGACTGGACAGTGCGCGCGTGTCTCGTGTAATGGGGCACAACTGCATCGATATTACATCACATGCCCACCAATCTCGCTAGATGTAACTTACTGTAACACCAAACCCCTCGCCTTACTCAGACGTCCCATGTGCACTGTCAGGCCCCTGACCGGAGTCACCACCTGAGCCGCGCTCTCTTCCTTCAGTGGCGGCCGTACCGAGAAGTCGCAGAGCCTCGCACGAAATACGGAACAAGGAACGGCAATCTCAACTGAACAAACCACTCAATGTCTCAATCTCGAACTACCCGTAACACGATTTCACTAGTCGCCAGACCGCGGGCTACGCCGCCTCCCCTTCTTTTTCTCTCTCTCTCTTTTCGCCAGACCGCAGGCTCTTTCTGTTCTCTGGGTCTCTCGTCTGATTATAAACACCTCCGCCTGTCCCCGCTGCTCCTGTTCTGATCTGATTTTTCTATCTACCCTCTCGCACACGTCCCCACCTAATATACTTTTATTCATCACGTACTCCTTCGCACGCCTATACCCATGGTTAAACAACAGACAAGACAACAACAACAGCAGCAGCAGGAGCAAAAGAAATGTCCTAGGCCATTCTGGAACAGCGTTTCAGAACAAGTCAGCAAGCAACTGTGGTTGCCTTCTTCTTCCCTCGACGCCAACGCGTGGGGCTCGGAGACAATTGCCCACGGTTGGGCCAATTGTCTGCGGTGGTCTTCAGGTGTTGATGTCCGCGATGACCTTAACTGGTCGGTGGATGAAGAGGACGTGGAGCGATCGGCAAAGAAGCCGAAATTATCCAAGTCCGCTAAGGAGCCCGTGGGGAAGGCCAAAAGGTACAGATTGTACCCCACGGCAGAGGAGAAGAGGATCCTGGTGGAGTGGATTGGGGCGGCGCGTTGGACATACAACGAATGTCTGCGCGCCATAATGGATGAGGGTGTCCCTAGATCGAAGAAGGCGTTGAGAGCCAGGGCGATCAACAAGGAGGCGATAGAGTTGTTGAACAAACCCTGGCTCGAGGAGACACCTTACGACATCCGGGACGCTGCGATGGATGACCTCCTGAAGGCATTTGCGTCGGGAGTAGCTAGGTACAAGAACGATAAGAAGGCGTTCCAGATCCGGTACCGGTCTCGACAAAAGTGCTTCCAGGAGAGCATCGTTATCCATAGCAAACACTGGCTGCGGTGCAGTGGGAAGTGCGCCTTTCTTCGGCACATGAAGAGCGCCATAAAACTTCCTGAGAAGCTGCTTTATGACAGCAGGCTGGTGATGGAAAGGCTTACAGGCCACTTTTATCTGTGCGTGCCCAGGCCACTAGAGGAGGTGGAAGGCCCTGCAGGAGTTCCTCGGGTCATGTCCTTGGATCCCGGTGTACGGACGTTTCTGACGGGGTACAGTCCGGGAGGCGAGATACTTGAACTGGGGAAGGCCGACATTGGCCACATCTACCGGTTGTGTCACCGGATGGATGCCCTGCAGAGCCGGTGGTCAGTGAAGGGGCTAGAGTACAGGAAGAAGCGGCGGATGAAGAGGGCAGCTGCAATTATCCGGCGACGGATAAGGAACCTGGTGGATGACCTGCATAGCCGGACTGCCAAATTCTTGTGCAGTTCGTACAATCTGGTCGTTTTGCCAAAGTTCGAGACGCAGCAGATGGTGACAGGCAGAGGGCGTCGCAGGATTGGGTCCAAGACGGCGAGAGCCATGGCCAGTTGGTCCCACTTCCGATTCCAGCGACGCCTTCTAAACAAGGCAAGGGAGTACCCCTGGTGCCGTGTTGTGCTGGTCAGCGAGGCCCACACAAGCAAGACCTGCGGAGCATGCGGGCATCTGAACGACGTCGGCGGTAGCAAGGAGTTCAGATGCGCCCAATGCGGGTATGTGTGCGACCGAGACATCAACGGGGCGAGGAACATTCTGGTGAGGTACTGCACCAAACTTGCAAGTGGGGAGTCTGTCACGGACTGAGATCCTCTTGAAGGCACATGCGAGTAGCGTGCGTTGACGCTTTGACGCTTGTGTATGTTCCCATGAGCCCTAAACCATCGCCTCAGATCCTGCGGCTCGTTGAGCCTGTACTGTATATCATTCCATCCCGTTAACCTGCATCCCGCGGTTGGTTGTTTGTAGGCCCTCCACCCAAATGCCTTCGCCAGCCCTAATCTCCGACGGATTGGACGCGGTCCCCGGTGCCCTTTTTGGGTATTGTGTTCTTCGTCCGACTTGGTAAGATGTCTGTCGGCTAATGGCACTAGCAGAGCCATTTTGGAGGTCGGCACGCCTTACTGATGAGGATATCCCCCTCTTTTCCCAATTGTACCTCCCAAGCAAGATGTTTCTGCAACCAATATAGTGATGTGTTAGGACAGCTTGTGTGGCTGTGCCCGGCTACTTAGTCGATCCCGAGCGCATCCGTTGTTGCCTTGGCAGAGGCGTCACACAGTATAAGGTCCGTGGAACTTCAGCATTTCATATTAACAATGCGACTGACTCTTCTCGCCGCAGCAATTGTCCTCGTTCGAAGGAAATATCAAGCTCGCTCCACCTTGTTTCCTTTATCAGTGTCGACTCCGGTTACGTCTGGCACTGCCTCGTTCCCATCATATTACCTCAACGGCGAACTTGACAATTTTTACCTCAATCTACCGCTACGACCTTAATTTGTTGTGTCTGGTTATGCATTTTTTGGTTTGATTCGCTTTTTTTTTGATTTGCATGCGTGTATAATATGGTTATGAGTCTGTACATATTTGCTTTTGCATACATTTTCTTTGTAATTGCTTTGTTTATAAGTAAGCCTTTCGGTACCAGAGTAATAAAAGTCGAATAGAGCTACATGCGGTAGCATACCCTGATTGCGGTGAGGTGGGGCGGCGCTGGCCTCCGCCTTTGCTTACATTCTCGGCGTGGTAGTCTTCCAATAACGCAGTCAAATTTGCCTTGACTACCTCTGCTTGACTAAATCAAATATTAGACATGTCCATCATAATTAATGAGCAAACCTCTTAAAACATACTTGTCCTCATACTCTCTTTCTTGCTCGTACTCTGGCGGACGGGATTGCGCTCGCTTTAGCGAATCCATACGGGTCCGCGGTCGCTTGCTTACAGCTTTAATGGCAATGATATTTGACCTGCCGCACTGCTTCGACGTCGATATCAGCGTTGGGAGAACAAATCTGATAGTCTATGGAGTCATTAGCTCACATCCGTGTAATGCCAGCTTAATTGTTGAATTCACCTGCTCCTCGTTGTCGGCGCTGTTGAAAATAACAAGATCCAGCCGACTCTCTCGACACAAAAGCTTCTGCATAACGTCTTCAACATGAGCATTATCCTTATCGCTCGAATCACTATTGCCAGCAAGATATATCAGATTAATATCACGGATCCTTGACTTCGCTCGCTGGAATGAGGCAGACTCGTTCGGTCGTCCATAGACATAAACTCGACAATGCGAGCTGATAAACTGCAAAAAAATAAAATCAAGACCGACGGTGGAGCCGACGATTAAAATCACTGCGTCCTCCGGCAGCATACTGACTGCCCCTAAATGCAATAATAAGCTACTACCGATATAATGATAAGTGAATTAAAGTGCGGGGTATGGGCAGGTGAAGATGGCAATAGATGCAGCGGACAAAGCGTGGGGAACCAGGCGCTTTAACACAAGTTCACGGATTTCACTAAACGTGAGACGCCAATATTTCTCAGATGCTACAGGACCTGCAGACGAGATGCAGACACACAAGACCTTGAGAATCAGAGGCGCTAGATCGTGACATCCATGCTTTGGAATCAGCTCTTCGAAACAAAATCCCCGAGAATGATTCTAATACACGCAGATCCATTTTCAGGTGGCACGATACGAGCACTTAGCTCGTGATCGGCCGGCATTCGGAGAGAAAACGGAGACAGAGGTGGCGTGGTTGCCTGATGAGTGTAGCTCGTGAGACGCCGCTCAAACGATGGCCTGATTTTCGAGCGATTCAACGGAACAACGTGAAACTCTATTTTCAGGGGGTAGCTCGATATCCTTTAATTCTGCTGCTAAGAGTTCATAATTAGTGCCTGCAGCAGAAGCAGCCGTAAAATCACTTTGTTCTTATTAATATTTATTATACAAAAGTGTGACGTATGCTAATAAACAATGCCGAATATGTACATAAACCATGCCGAATTAACTATTTATAACTTCAATCCTGAACTTCCCCTCAGACCAGCTTTATCCGCTTTTAGTCGGCCTTCAATATCCCGTTTCTCTCCCTGTTTGCCGATAACTGTGACGTGTCCCTTCTTCAACGTCTCCATCACGCTTGCGCGACTGCCCTCCGTCTGCGATTTAACTTTTCGTGTTTCCAGTCTCTTGGCCTCCTGTTTCGCGTGGCGAGCCTTCTCACGACGACGCCGTCGTTTCCGTTCATCGCGAGTCATTTCTGCACGAGCAACAGGTAGGCCATCACCACGAATAACCTCCTTCTTCTGTTCATCCTTGGCGATCCCACTTAGTGGGATGTATACCTCCTGAGGGGCAAGCATATTCTCCGTAGACATCGCAATGGGCTGTGCATCTTCCATAGAGATAGCAGACGCGTTGGCAACAATAGAGATAGATGGTTTCGCAGGCTTGGGCGTGAAATGCCACGATGACAAGGCATCGAGTTTATATGTAATATCCCCAAACAACTCTTCGATCTCTTGATGCGCCTGCTTCAGTTTGGTGTCTTGAACTGTGGGATGGCTACCCGGATCAACCTCTCGCAGATGCTCTTCTTCATAGATTTCTGCCAGTGACTTGGATGACTTAGTCTGATCAACATCAATGAGTTTACTGGGTCGAAACTCTGTAATGCCGTCCGGATTACGCCGAAGGATATCATTAAAATCATTCTAGGCACGGGTTAGCATCTTGAAATAATACCGCCAGAAAGTACACAAACTACATTTTTGATACGATTTCGGATCATGGTGTCTAACGACTCGGTAACTTCCTGGGTGATGACTGGAACCGGCTTGGTACCCCTATCAAATTCTAGGTCTTCCTCTAACAATGAATTCAATGGCCGATCTCGAGCTTTGGCTTCACCCATAAGCGCCCAATCCTTTTTGGCAACATTCTCCACCTCGAGCTGAGCAATCTTAGCATTCAGTTTACGCTGCATCTTTGTAAATGTAGATAGCGTTTGGCCGTCTTCAACATCACTTTCATCTTTGTCGGCGTCATCTTCCGCAAACAGATCCTTCTTTAGTCCATCCAACGCGAGTTCAAGATTGTCGTCATCAAACTCGTCGCCAAGACCCTCGAAGTCATCGTTTTGGAACTTTTTATTTTTGCTAGACTTGTTCTCGCGTTTTCTCCTCCTGCTTCCTGGAGGAGGAGCAAAGAAATCTTCGTATCGAATGTCGTTGGCATTATCATCGTCTTTTTGATTGTTAATACTGCCGAAGGTCCCTTCGATATCGTCTTCGTCGTAGTCTTCTGAATCTTCGAAGGATCCATAGTTATCCTCCACTTTCCGAGACTTATTCTTCTCGAGGGACCCTGAAAGTTCATCTGGATCGGCAAAATAATCGATATCTTCTTCGTCGTCGTCGTCATCGAGAAAATTACTCTGTTCGGCTTCTTCCGTCATTCGGTTAAATTCCTCGATGTTGAAGAATGCGCTATTAAGGCCATGGACATCCTTAACAAAATTATCATGTTCGCCATCTTCTTCACTCTGACCATCATCTTCATTTCCATCTCCATCGTCGCTATCATCATAGTTGCCATGATTGGCATCGTATTCCTGGTGCTCCTCCTCGTCATCTACGCTCGCAATATCATGTATCTGTACGTCACCCTCTTCTCCATCGTCCACATCACTCTCAGCGAATTCTTCAGCTTCATCTTCATTGTTGTCAATATCCATCTGATCTTGAGATTGACTTCGCTCTTGTCGCTCGTCAATCGCCTCTTCAAACTCATCTTGGTCATCTGAATCGTCGGATATGTCGCTATCCTTCTCGACCACTTCCTCTTCCTCATCGTCGTCTTCACCGGTCCCGGTTAGCTTTCTCCGTTTGGCAATCTTTTCTAGCTCATCATCGCCGCTTTCCTCGCCGCCAGTTATAGCCGTGTATTTTTCATATAGCACCTTATCAGCAACTCCGTCTAGCACCAATCGTGTCTGTTCCCAAATCTGAAGTGAATCGAGACCGTCCAAATATATACCCTGTTTGAAAACCGTGGAATACTGCTTGGCGAGCGGATCAAGAAAGTACTTTACCGAGTGTCGTGCTGAGTCTCGCAATTCAGAAGTAGGAAGTAAAAGCTCCTCTGGTGCCGTTGACAATGCATCTCGTAACAGAGTCGTCAGTTCAGGCCTGGATTCCTTCATTATCCTTGCGATTAGGAATGTCCGTTGAATTTTTGGTTAGTTTCACGAAAAAATTTTTGTGAGAGATTTCTGGGCACATAGGGTTAGGGCCTCTTGTCTTTCAACCCCCCTAAGTTAGAGTTGAGGCTGACGAGCTCGAAAGTCCCAATGACAAATATTATTGAAGCAACGGTTGTTGAATTGCCTTGTTATCCAGCGCCATCCGATATCGGCAACGCGTTCCTAGCTCGCTCTCACTGCACCACTACTGTTGACCCGGAGATTGCTGCCAGACTATTCTACAACTTTTTGAAACTATCTTTTCCTGGGTTATTGTGAGAGTAGAGACGTAGTGAACGCCTGTTGGCGCGCTGTCCGGTATATATCTCAAGGAGAGCTAGTTACTGCTATGCGTGTCTGAACATTTATACGGAGATACCTTACTCGGACTAAATAAGTGACGATAGCAAGCAGCAAGATTTATTGGAGCGATCATTCATAGCGAGCGCGAATGCTTAGCGAAGTTGTAGCTGACCTCTTGTCGGACTCGGAGCGGTCGTTGTCAGAAGTGGCGGCAGCGATCATTGCGAGTCTTTCTGATCCCGACGAGCAGGCATTTTATCTAGCATGTGATGTACTGTTTATGCTTGAAGAATTGCATGGATCGTCGGATAATCAAGACTTGGGGAACGACAAGAGTGGAACAGGAATGCTGCTCATAGCGAAGGTGGTTAATGGCGAATACCTGCTTTATAAGCTGTACGAGCAGTACGGACTGATAGCTATGAACCCATTCTTGGCGCATTTTGTTGACGTATATAATAACGGGAAGAAAATCAGAGAGAATATATCGAATACGTCAAGTCGTCTGTATAGCGTGCAGGCAAGCATTGTGTCTTTGTTCCTATCCGGGGAAACTGCGGCCATCCGCGTACTCTCTGCTACTCAATTTGCGGAACAGGCAGATAGCATGGCAAGGGATATTGATTTGAGTAGGTTTGTTGATGCGCTTGTTAACCAAGGCGTACTGGATCCTCCTGAGAGCAAGTCACCCTCGACTGAGACTAGGAAGACAAAATTACATGGCGACACGTATGAGATTGTCCAACGTCTCTTAACGTCCTCTTTAACCGAGGAGATATCTGAAATGGAAGCGGAGGTACGCAGATGATAGTCTTTTGCTTATAGTCAAAGCTAATAGTCGTCTTCAGTCACTAATAAGCGTACTCAAAAGCGACGTCACTCTGCTCATGTCGTCTGTCGACCTCTCCATCAACGGGATTACATCTATGTTGCATGTAAATCCCGTGTTGGGGCGCTCTCTAATTACATTGCTGTTATCTACAATATTGCGTGCTGAGTATGACTTTCAGTCTGCTTGCCAACAGATCCACATACTAACACCGAACTAGGGTATTGCAACTATTGCAATATTTACCTCCAACGCTTCCTGTTCTGGAAGCATTGAATCACCTGCTTGTACCATTTCCGCTGCCATCAGGGCAGCAGCCATCTACGACATCTCTTATTCGAGATGAGGAAAAGTCGGCACTCCTACATCCCTTTCTCTCCAATGCTACGCGTTCAATTGAGAGTAAATCGCTCGGCGCAGGCGTCGAGAATGTGGTAGATGGCACAAGTGGCCAGACTCGTCATGTTCAGCTACTCTGTCTTTTTATCCAATCTTTGCTACGCACTGGTGCTATAGCGCTCGAAGAATATATCTATGAGATTCAGGCACTCACTATTAGCTTTGTCTACGTGCCCGAAGCACGTGAACTATTCCAGATGGTGCAAGGCGTAATGAAACAGCATACTACTGGTGGACACACTCCTCGAGCTACCACGCAACGCACGAGAGTGGAAGTTTTGTAGGATTTGACATATTATGTTGTTTTGCTTCTTGCTCTTCAGCTTCCCGGGAGGGATGTACTGCTAGCAAATAATTAAGGTTGGTATCAGTCGGTGTAGGATACGCAAATTAATAATGTATAGTAGTTTTATGTGTATTATTATTTATAGGAACGGCGTATTGACTTGAGTTTATCATTGTCTTATACATTATCTGTGGAATATATTGTGTTTGCATTAAATTCTTCAGTTAGGGATATGACGTAGTATTTCAATTTAATATGTGATGCCTGCTGAGCAAAGACTCGGAGTGGATTGCCAGAATCACCATCAGCGTACAATATTTGTCTCAAATTGCTAATGCCAATACCTGTCCACGCTTATATTCATAGGTGTATGTTCAAACTAATTCCTTAGTGGCACACAAAACCTCTAAGTTAACCCACTTTTATCAGAGTTTTTCAAAATCCGGAAAATAGTATATTGTCTGCGCCCCGTCGTGCCAAGCCAAAAAGTTGTAGAAATACAAACAGATAGCTAGCTATATACTTCCTACCGTACAAGACACAGTACAAGAATGAAATGAACTAGGGCATAAATATTATTTTCTAATTATTCCAGCTGACTATATACCCGCACACACTACCCGACTACCGATGTTCAGATGCAGCGCCAACCCATGAAGAATTGAATATAATATAGGAATCTGAGTTGACTCGCGAATAGCTACTAATAACAGGCAACAGGTACACCTTAGCTCTCGAAATGGCCCTTGTGAGCTTGCCCAACACGCAACCTGCGAACGATATAACTTATCTACCATATGGTACCTATATAAGGGTACCGTACTGCCACTCTGGCTTCACTTCCGAAACCCTGCGCCGCGCAATTTTTAGATTTACATTCCTCCCAGGCGTTAACTTATGTTAGAGCGGTAAGCTCCAACCTCCTCCAATTCCAAATTAGTTTTGTTGCCCCTTGGGGAATCCTACCTCACCGCTCCTATTCTTACTGAATTTGGTTTGGCTTGCCAGTCCATTCAATGACAGGCGCGAACTGAACGTTGGTGATTTCGAAGCGATTTGATATATTCGATTACGCGACAGGTTTCTGTTAATTCTACACTCTCACTATTGGCACCTACTCGCTACCGCTATACATCTTTATTTACATAGCCAACATGAGGTTTTTACTACAGCTACCGGTTCTGATAGTGGTGTTTTTGATAGGCTTTGCTCGAGGACAAGGTAAGAAGCATGTATCTGATTGTTCGTGTCTGAGTCGTTCCGACACTGGGAAACCCTTTAGAATGGGCTTGCTATTTGGATTAGATGTTAACATCGGGTAGGAGCTGTTGGCACCACATCCACTACTACTACTACTACCACCAGTAGCAGCAGCAGCACGACGTCGAGTGCACTAACCCCCATTTGGGTCACCGTTCCTAGGACGTTGGCGAACGGTGTTGTGGTGACTGCGACGATCCAGACGCCGTTTACACAAACATTTTCTTCTATGTATACGTCCTTTTACGTACCCTCTTCGGGCTCGATTGGTCTTGGATCACATACGGGAACAATCGGTGTTGTGAAGACACCATCCGAAACGTCCTCATCTGCCGGTCTACAAAGTTCCGGTAGGAATGATAGACCTGTAGGACTGGTCGCTTGCGTCGCTGCTGCAGTCGTTTGTGTTTTATTAGGAACAGGGAGCTTGTTTTTTATGTGAAATGGCACACTGTATTCTCTAAGCTGGTAAGGCGGTGTTTGGCCGCGAAGCTAACATCGAGCGTTTTGCTAGTTAGAATATTCATTATCATGAGAAAGTATGTTTAGACAGAAATTGTTTTACCGGCGTTCTCCGTTACTTTTGCTTTTTATGCCCCACTTTTACTCGAAATCTGATTCGGGCGGTTGCACATATTTCTTGTTCATATTCTTTCAAACGTTGTACTTTACTATTATTCAGAGAGGAACTTTTATTGGGCATCGCTGTATTCGGCGACATTTTGGCAATAGACTGTGATTTGGGTTATCCTATTCATTACTTATTACTGCGAAATTAAGCAATAGACAACCTCCCAAGGCGAAATATTCGTACATCTTCTGCCCCTGCCCACAATGCCCTAACCCAAAATATTCTAATAAAAGCTCCTTGGCGATAATGAGTATTTATTCTACGCCGTGGACAGCGTAATTTTGGTCACTAAGCCTTTTTAATGGAATGCAGTGTAGTTTCCCGGTGTCCAAAGGGTTAGGTTTCTTTGTTCAGGGCCGGATTTTGTACCCTGTAATGGTAGGGTTCGGTATGATTCGAAGTGTGACTGCTTTTTGCACAAACGCCGCGCCAGCATCCAACGTTTGTGAATTAACCGTAGTAAGTCTCGGCTTAGAATTCTTAATGGCAGTACAATTTCATTGATCTACGGTTCACACGGTCGCTCAACTCAATATATATTACAGATACAATGGCTCCAGCAGTATGTGTTACAATTTTATTTCCTCGCTTTGCTGGCATATGATGATTTTACTATGATAAAATATGGTCGGTATTTGTTGTAAGTCCAGTAGGCTGAGGTCGTATTTAGAAATCTACCAAGAAGTCCACCAAGATCACTTCTAGAGTAAGTCACGTTGACATTTGGTTTGTTAAATTAGTATGGAGGATTAATTGTCCTGTAGTATGTCGTTGACTACTCAAACGCCAACAGTATCTTCGACGATGAGGGATTCATCAACTTCTTAAATAACAAGATCAAGGTTGACGGTCGGACTGGCAATCTCGGTGACATTATCACTGTTTCCAAGGAGTCAGATAGCAAAATCGTCGTTGTTGCACACACCCAGTTCTCTGGCCGATACCTTAAGTACCTCACCAAGAAGTACCTTAAGAAGACCAACTTCCGAGACTGTAAGTATTGCTGCCGTTGGAGATTTGTGAACAGTTGGTTGAATGTAGTTCTGACATGATAAAATCTAGGGCTCCGCGTTGTCTCCGTTTCCAAGGGTGTTTATGAGCTCCGATACTTCAATATTGTTGTTTCGGATGAGTCGGAAGATGATGAAGAATAGACGAGTTAGGTGATTGGAAACAAAAATTTCAGAAGCGTGTAATAATAGTATATTTCGATAATATAATATAAGCAATGACTAAGATAACATGTGGAATATAAATAGTTCGGCTCTTACCAGTAAATTATTGTTGGATGTGGTGGACCATGAGTCCATAAGATGTATTGTAGGACGGACGATGACTGCTACACAGGTGTTCTCAATGAGCTGACCTCTTCTAGGTTCAGTAGAATATTTGTGCAGACTCTAGCTTTAATGTCGGAAAAGGAGTTATTATTTGTGTTAAAAATGGGTTGAGATAATAAGGTTAGGGCTCATTGGCTTTTATCATACTTCTACTAAACCGCCACATATTACAATAAATCAAACCGCACAAGCCTGGAACTGTAGTGATCTGTCGACTTTCATGGCTACGAAATCCCGTCCGCCTGGACAATCGTCCAGGTGTTCTATCGCACCATATCACAAATACGCGTCCCCGGAACTACAGCAATCAATACTGTCGCTGCTGCGGCGGGCTTTCTCAGCCGTATACTCTGATCCAGAGACATTAGCCGACACGATTCAGTCAGTAAAGGCGCACTTATACGCGAGAGATTATGCGGCAGCGTTCGAGTCGCCTGACTATTTATTAGCTTATGCGGTACGATGGTCGTCGTCGCGTGCGCTGGCATATTTGCATGTGCTCGGTGATCTTTGTCCTCATATATCAGAAATTCTTACTAGTACCAGTAAGAAGCCGAATAACAAGAAAAAAAATATATTATGCATAGGCGGTGGAGCCGGCGGAGAAGTCTTAGCCCTAGCGACATTGGCCAACGATCTGGGTGCGAAAAATGTGAATATTCTGGCAATAGATATCGCGCACTGGGACGATGTCTTCTTGAGCCTCCGCGATGGCATACGTCGCGGTCTTGGATGGGACAAGAAGGAAGAAAGTGATGACATTGCGAAAGACAGTATACAGTTGAATTTTAGCCAAATGGATATACTAGATGTCCCATGTTACTTGGAAGGCGACGGCGCCGCGGTTTTAGCTAGCGACGGTGATGCTCTGGAGCCGGCAGGCGGTAATTGTAGCTCCGATGACAGGGTTGATTTTGGATCACTCGATATAATAACGATAATGTTTACGACAAATGAACTATTTGCACAGTCAAAGCCAAAGACGCTGACACTATTTCGATATATCACCGACAACTGCCGACCGGGCACGCTACTCGTGCTTCTCGAAAGCGCGGGATCTTACTCGCACATTCAGATCGGTAGCAAGACTTTCCCGGTCCAATTTCTTTTAGATCACATCATGGTCGATGACGGCGCTGGTTGGGAAAAAGTTGTTCATGATGATGCTGCATGGTTTAGAATTCAGAAAGACTTAAAATATCCGTTAGAGCTAGAGAATATGAGGTTTTTTTTGCGGCTATATAGAAGGATATGATGTGAGAAGGAGATAACATTGGCTTCGGGACACGCGTTGTCGGATAGTCGCTCTAAAAGGCAATTATAAAGGTGTTAAGTTGTGTTCGGATCTATAACAACACATCAAAATTTGTGCATAAGGCGAGCATGCTGTCGTTGAGCATTGAGCCATTATTGGAATAAGCTTCCGTCTCATGTAAAAATTCCCGTCACAACGACCTATGGAGTGGCCGCATACCGGTCGTTTTTGCATCTAATGCCGAATTGCAAGTTCTTTGGCTATACAAGTGTACAAAGTAATCCACTGTTCACCCATCCACGCAAACACGTTGCATGGACCAATACCGACCTGTAGCCTCGTAATATTGACAACATGCAGGCGATGTGATCAGGGCACGCGTACAGAAACAAAAATGCGAAGGAAAAAAGAAAATATCACCGTTTGAACTAGTTGAAATCAGCGAATCGCTCCACATTTGTGTCCATGTAAGCCACGATAGGAGTACAGTCTAGGGTTAGGCATTTAAATAAAACATTGCGAAGGGTTAGGGATTTAAATTAGTGCATTGACAGCTTGGGTTGGTAGGTTTGATTGGCCAACCAGGGAGCGGCTTTCATCACCGGGAACACACCACCACAGGTTTGAACATCTCCTGGTATAACGATAATTTCTACACGCTGCGATATCGACAAAGAACCATTACACAACAATGTTGTTACGACAGATTGTTAACTCTAGCCGAGTTGCTGCTCGCCGCACTCCGGCCGCCTTCATCCGTGGCAGCCCAACTGCAGTAAGACCATGGGCGGCTCGCTATTTTTCATGTACCGCCCTACGAGGTACGTTCTATCGTTAATCCCATAGAATGATTTTTTTGGGAGATTGGAAGAGATCAATTTGGGGCTATGGTTCTAATGTAGTCGATAGCGGCTACCACTCCAGCTAAGCCTACCAGTGCAGAGATTGAGGCGGTCGAAGGACCGCGTGTATCTACTCACGTCAGCGAAGTCGAGAGACCTGAGGACTTGTTCGGTCCTGGTGCTGAGCCCGGAGAGATTCCATCCGATATTGAGCAGGCTACTGGTCTTGGTAAGTGATTAACATTTTCACACTTTAGCACCAGTGTAGTAAATGCAGTACGACGAGAATTCTAATCTCCATTTCACAGAGCGTCTCGAATTGCTCAGCAATATGGCCGGTATTGATCTTTGGGATTTGGAACCTTTACCATCTCACCGTACTGGTACTATTAAGGACCCTCTCATTGTCGATTCGCCCACCGAGCAAAAGTATCTTGGTTGCACTGGCTCGCCTGCTGAAACTCATGAAATTGAGTATGTTTTTGGATGCTGACATCGTGTGATGCAACTAACTGATTGACAACATTAGGTGGATCAACGCTACTATCTACGAGCCTTCCAGATGCCTTGAATGTGGTTCTGTTTATCAGCTTAATTATGTCGGACCAGCGGACGAGATCCACGCTGACCCTTCAAAGGGAGTCTACTTTATTGAGGAGGAGGAGAGTCCTGAATTGCCAAAGCCATAGATTATTAGTATTTTGTCATATAACGATTGGGTTGGGTAGGCAATTGTTACATTGAGATATGACGTGTATTTCATTGATACGTAGGAAATACATAGCATTGATGAATAAAATGTGTCTATTGGTTCGTCGATTACAGCGTTATCTAGAATGTCCATTGAAACTGTGCGCCCGAGCGTAAATATATATTGGACACATCTACCTATGCTCTAAGTCTTCCAGTGATGTTAAGTTTTGGGTATGTTGGATATTGTACATTCAGTATTTACACAATGCTGGCACTACAAGACGCCGACATCTGCTTAGTCTTTCTTTGTAGACGTTTTCTTTGCGGCGGTAGACGTCGCAGATGGTGTCGTACCTGTCTTGCCTTGCTCCGTTGTTTTCTGGGATTCCCCATCCATCTTTCTCTGTGCAGCCCCACGACGCTCAAACTCTTCAATCTGTTTCGCCGTAATGTCCCACAGTTTTTTGCTGAGTTCTTCGTCTTCAACTTCTTTCCTCGGAGACCTATAGATACCGCAGATGTCAGTTCCAAACGTTGTAATGTCGGTATAGGAAAGACCGTACTTGCGAGTAACTTCTTTGCACTCGTTATAGACTTTTCCGCCCTGGCCATGAGCGCACTCCGGACTCATGGCAATGTGTAATATAGTCTGAGCGCCCTGAGCCGGACTCTTCAGCACCAGCCACCAAATTGGCCACATAATCAGGTACACTAGCAGGCCCCACAAACTTCCAAGAGAAATGAAATTTCTCGACGTAGCTGTTCGCACAAACCCGGGATTGGCCATAAACACGCGCACATTATTTGCATTTCCGTCAGGACGTTTGTACTCGTCGAGTGTTCGCTGGAATTGCCGGAGAAATATAAGTAAGGCCAACTTAGCACTTCCGAAGGAGCGCCATGGCTTGCTCGAGGGATATCCTCGATTCTTGAACTCGGGATCAGTAATGTCAAAATCTGCCAGAACGTAGGTGCTACACCCGCTAAGAATAATGCGGACGTCGCGATCTGGTGGTTGAACTCGGAACGAAGGAGACAGCAAAGTCAGTAGATGGTAATGTCCCACATAATTAATACCCCAATGCGCCTCAATCCCATCTGCTGTAAGCATCCGCTGCTTAAAGGGGGGTTGAAGCAGTCCAGCACAGCAGACCACCATGTCAAGCCGTCGAGGCGGGCTATTGTCCAGCCATTTTGTCGCGAATAGTCGAATAGAGTATAAAGATGACAGGTCCATTTCTTCCGCATATATGAGATTGTTGCCGCTGCATTCTCTCAGATCAGCAATATATTCAACAAGCCATCCATCCGAGAGAGATTTGACAAGTAATATAATATGGGCACCGCGTTTGGCGAGATCTTCTACAACTGCCGCTCCAATTCCTGATGTGCCGCCCTACCATTTGAAGTTAGCCCCACGACAAAGATCGCTGATCATAAACCGTTAGTGGGCCCTACAGTGACCATGACAACGCGACCATGCATATCCCTCTCCCAAGTATTTTGGGTGCCGCTAAAGAACCGCTTTAACAAATAGATTACTGCAAACCATGGCGCGTAAGATTTGATGTACGGCCAAAATGGAATTGCATTGGGACCCTGAGAAATTGCTGTCCACGCTATTTCAATCGGCATTGATATAAGGGGTTAGCGCTCCAAACTGAGGATCCAAATCCGTTGAGAATTTCGATCCAAAACGTATAGAAGCACCTCAAATTGATTCAATTGTATCCGCTTAACGTCGACTCTTCCTTCAATCGTTGGGAGTTCCTTGAGATCAGAGTATTACGAGCACAAAGTCTGGCGCTCAGAGGAATTGGAAAAGGACCAGAATCCGTTAATACTCTCAAAACTCTGTATTAACATAAATGAATTTATCGGTTGAAGAAGCTAAACTTCAGTACCGGGCAATTGTGATCTACAACTTGGTACACTGACAATTGCACAATCGTCGAAACTTCGAGACCGCAGACGCGGCTGTCGACGCTTAGGTCCAAGTTTTTTGTTGTACCTTCAATCACTCGGCACCAAGATTGGCGAATCTGTAACATCACATTTGAAATTACCTCCTTAGTATCGCCGCATAGTGATTTTGCTGTACATTTTGTTTTAGATCTGACATTTATTGCTTTATCGGCATTCCAGACGAGTGATTGTCTGCTTGGGCTCGGGTTCAAGCACATTTCGATCTGGACTCGTTGTAAATATAGACTCGGAAACAGTCAACGGTAACTTCGACAGAGCGCATATTATTACCACAACTATGTCGTCGAATATTTCTCCGCAGGACTCTACTACAACGGGTCCATTTGGTTTCTTTTTGCCGCTGGTCAGCGCCTCGAATACGCACGTTGGCCCGCAGGTTCAGAGTCAACGAGATCTCGCCGGCGTGGTTTCCCCTTCACCAACATCCTCTGCATATACCACGCCTCCACAACTCTCAGACTCACCGGAAGATGACGACGATGATGACGACGATACAGCAGCTGACATAGACGACGATTTTTCCGACAAGGGTGGTATACATGAGCTGGGGTTTAGTGACGACGATGACGAGCGCAGTAGCCAAGCAATGAAACGTTTACGGATGTATGCGACAAATTTGCCGACAGAATTGGTTCTGGCCGTATTCAGTCATCTTGATTCAGCAGAAGATGTACGATCGGCTTTGCTTGTATGCAACGCTTGGGCGCGCTGTGCGGTTGAGTTGTTGTGGTATAGGCCGAACTTGAACACGACGCCAGTCCTTCTGAGATTTTTGAAGACGCTCAAGAAGCCGGATGATACGGCAACATTTCCATACGGACGATTTGTGCGGAGACTGAATCTCACGGCTGTGTCCGATCACACGTCAGATCAGATGATGACGTCGATAGCCGATGCATGCAGCGAGTTAGAGCGCCTCACATTGGCGTCCTGTCGACGACTGACGGATGCCAGCTTAGTGTCGGCAGTGGGCAACAATCCAAGTCTGATTGCCATAGATTTGTCACATGTTGAGTTGTTGACAGACGAGACTGTGAAGGCCATCGCCAGCTCTTGCCACAAACTACAGGGATTGAATTTGACTGGCTGCAAACTAATAACAGACCATTCAGTCGTTCAGGTCGCTCAAAATTGTAGATATCTAAGGCGACTGAAATTGCTAGACTGCAATCTAATATCAGACATCTCGATTGCGGCCATAGCAACAAATTGCCAAAACTTGATGGAGCTTGATTTACAGGGTTGTACATTGATTCAGGACGAATCTATAGCAGCTGCGTTCAACAATCTACCTGTACTGCGTGAATTTAAGATGGGATTAAATCCAAATATCACGGACAGAGCTTTCGAAAGTTTTCCTATTGACGGCAATTTGCAGTTCGACACTTTACGTATATTGGATTTGACTGGGTGTGTGGAGATCACAGATGCAACGGTTCTACGGCTTGTGTCCTTTTCCCCCAAGCTTCGCAATCTCGTGCTTGCGAAGTGTAGCAATATTACGGATAATAGTTTACTTCACATCACCAAGCTCGGACGTTCGCTTCACTACTTGCATTTGGGTCACTGCTCACTCATCACAGACACGGGTGTCTCGCAGCTGGTTAGACATTGCACTCGTATTCGATATATTGATCTCGCATGCTGCATGCAGCTTACCAATAACGCCGTCAATGATCTCGCAACTCTTCCAAAGTTGCGACGTGTTGGCTTGGTGAAGTGCCAAAATATCACAGATCTTGCTATCCATGCACTGGTCCAGCGAAGAACAGTAGGTTTGGAAAATTCGCTGGAACGGGTCCATTTGTCTTACTGTTCGAATCTTACTATTCCGGTGTGATATACTTGCTGGCTTTTACTGTGAACTGAATTTCTAACATTTTTAGGCTATTCATGATCTTCTACAAAATTGTCCGCGATTAACGCATTTAAGCTTAACCGGTGTTCCGGCATTCATGCGTTCTGATCTCACCCAGTACTGCCGCGCTCCACCAGCAGAATTTAATCAGCATCAGCAGGCAGTATTCTGCGTGTTCAGTGGTACAGGGGTTGCCCGCCTGCGACAGCATTTAGCACATTTGGCGCGCGAGCAGCAAACCATGATTATTCGCGCACAACAGCATGCGCAGTTACAGGCTCATCTGCAACAACAACAACAGATTCATCATGGAGGGCAGCAGATTTTGCCGCAGCAGTTGCTGGCACCGATATTTGGTTCCCCCATGATTGAGGGCATGGAAATGACTGACATCCTAGGTGATGATATCTTGACTTCGGACGTCCCTGCTGTGTCGATCGCAAATCAAATAACTCTTGGATCAGATCAAATAGAACAGGAGGTCACACCAGTGCCGGGTGATGATATGGATGAGATGTATGAAGGGAGTTCGGAATAGGGCAGTCTGTTAATGAATGGTGACCTGTCGCATGAGCAGTTACTATCCTAGTGGTGATGGTAGCTTCGGTTGGTCATTCAGTTATAATTTATTTATAGAACATGGAACGGAATGTAATCGAGCAAGTTGTGGGGTTTGTATTTGCTGGTGATGATGGTTTTGTTCATACGGATTATTGTTGACGTTTGTTGCTTGTTTCGTTGCGCATGCTTTGGATTGGATGGAGTTATATAGTTTTGTTGCACCAATATTTTGGTGTGGATCAATTTGTATCGATTTCTTGCTTCTAATGACAATCAATGGCATACCTTTTTTATATCTGTTTCGTGCGGAGCCGTACCACCTTCGCTATCCGTTTCAGAGGAATTGCCCTTCCGTGGTCTATGGTAGTGATGGAATGAACCAAATTTCGATCATAAATGTTTCGAGAAGTATAATTACAAAAAGATTGTACAATCATCTACTTTTAACTTACACGACGCCATTATATATATTCTAAACCGTGTCTATCTGTTCATATAGACGCCAGCACACCCCCTCGCTCGTTCTCATACATTATCCGGAAAGACCACGCCACTTTTAAGAGCCCATAGAATTACACTAAATTACAAACACCAAACTTTTTATCAGCCGCTACAGTGCCCAATTTTTCCCTTTCATTAAAACATTGTCACTTCAGCGACTGTATAAATGAGTCCAAATTGTACTCTTCTTCATACTCCTTCTCATCCCAGAGATCTGCCAAACCATGCACCGCGCTGCGGTCACCCTTTTTGATAATCTGGCCTTGTTCATCGACCATATCCTCGTCTGCCGTGACAGGAGCCTTAGTCGTAGTTGCGGCGGCGGCATCGTCGTTGATATTGAACAAGTCCAGAATCTGATCGGTGTCCATAGACGACAAACCAGCGTTCTGCTGGTTAACAATCGTACTCGCGATATTGAGCTTGAACCGCTGGAGGCCCATGATCTTCTCTTCAACTGTGTTGCGCGTGATGAGTCGGTACACGTTGACAACTTTCTTCTGTCCGATCCGGTGAGCGCGGTCCATAGCCTGGAGATCTTTCATTGGATTCCAGTCATGCTCCACGAAAATAACAGTGTCCGCACCAGTTAGATTTAAACCTAGGCCTCCTACATGTGTAGTAAGAAGCAAGACATCAATTGATGGATCCGCGTTGAAAGTCTGCACAATATCGTGTCGCCTACGAGCATCCGTGCTTCCGTCGAGACGCATGTAGCTGACGCCAGGAAGGAACTTCTGGAAAACATCCTGCTCAACAATATCCAGCATCTCCTTAAGTTGGCAGAATATTAACGCCCTATGCTGTGAAATGACCCCAGCGCCAAAATCCTCCGGAACTGCTGTAGCGATAGAATTAGCCGATGTGCTGTTGACACCAATTCCGCAATCCAAGAGGAGCGCATGCAAAGCTCCAAGTTTCGGAGCATGAGAAATGTCACGAAGGAGTTTTTTCTCTGCCGCAAGTTGTCTAGTAACTTTGTCATACTGCGGATGCTTCGGGTTGAGCACCAAAGCCGGATGATCACAGAGCTTGCGCATGTACTGTAGTGCTTGAAAAATATGTTGCTTATTTTCCTTCCCGGCGGCACTAACTTCGGTATGAACAGTCTTCTTTTGCTTCTTTGCGAAATCCTCGTAAAGTTGCTTTTGCAGGTCGGACAAATCACAATAATAATCTTGAATAATCTTTGGCGGCAAGTCAGCCAATACATCCTCTTTCAAACGACGCAGCAAGAACGGCAAGACTTGCTTATGCAACGCTTCGAGTGCCAATGCGCCAGCTTCTTGCTCCTTTGACGAGCTCTTACTGTTTCGGCTCTGTGTGATAGGCTTCGAGAAGCGGTCATTGAAAACCTTTTCGGTACCGAGGAATCCAGGCATAAGGAAGTCAAATAGGGACCACAGTTCCAAGACATTGTTCTGGATCGGGGTACCTGATAGAATCAGTCGGTGATCCGCAGAGACTCCCTTGACGGCCTTGGTCAGCTTTGAGCTCGCATTCTTGATGATATGACCTTCATCCAGGACACAGTAGCACCAGTTCTGGGCCGTCACTACGTCGACGTCGTTTCTGCAAATATCATACGATGTAACAACGACATCCGCGCTGGAAAATTGGCTAGCAATGAGCGACCTCTGCTGTGGATTGCCAATGTATACTTGAACCTTCAAAAACGGCGCATATGTGCGAAGTTCATGCTCCCAGTGCCCCGTCAGAGTAGGCGGACATACGACTAAGGAAGGCAGAGGACGAGTTTCTACACTATGGGTACGTGCATGCTCTTCAGCGCGTAGATGATGATCGCTAGCAACAATACAGATTGTCTGAAGTGTCTTTCCAAGACCCATATCGTCGCACAGAATACCATGGAGATGGTACTTATTCAAAAATGCAAGCCAATTGACCCCATCTTGCTGATACTTGCGCAGACCAGCTTTAATTGCGACAGGGAGCGTGAACGACTCTACTTTGCTGGGATCCAACATCTGAGAAATAAATTTGCGTTCGCGGTCCCGGCCCTCTAGTAGTGAAGGAGGAAGACCAGGTGGATCAGGAATACCAGCCTTTTAAACCGTCAGTTCGTGTCGATCGATAAGCAGTTAAACTAATACAACATACCTCTAGTGGAACTAACTTGATCAGCTGAGCAAACGTAGTTGTTGCCAGTAACCTGATATCGTTATCCGAATCGCTCATTCTTCCCAAAATTGGAACTATCAAAAACACAACATATGGTAAGATATCGGCCTCCATGACGTGCACAAGATGGTAGACACACTCAACAGCACCTTGCCTGCACTTCAGCTCAAGGGCATTGTTGAACATAGGCAAAATATTCTCCACTAAAAATGTCATGCCCTTAGCCTTCATAACGCTGCACACCGTAGCAAAACACTTGGCGGCGGCATATCTTAAAACCGAGAACTTTGATTCCAGAGCGGTGGCCATCAACTTGAAATAGTCAACGAAAATATCATGTAAATCTGGGTGCAGTTTCGGCAAAAGCGCACGAAGAACAGACAATCCATCAACGATCTCCTGACCAAGTGTGGACTCAGGAGACATAATATCGCTAGGTAGAGGCTCTTTCAATACCAGAAGTGAACTAATCATGCATTCCTTGAGCTTCGGTACCTTCTCAAACAGTTTCGATCCAAACATATCGGCTAGAATTTCGAGAGCTGTCTTCGCACCACGACGTTTTGTACGAGCCTTCTTCGCTTCCCGCTGGTACGAGATCACGTCCTTTGGATCACGTCTGTCCTCTTCCTTATGCAATGATAGTATAGAGTTCTCGAGTTTCTCGTGATGATGGAACTCAGGAACCTCCGCAGTATCGACGCACAAAAAAGCACACAAATTCTTAATAATTTTATCCGAAGCCCCAATCTTTCCGTAACTAGCACAGAGCTGTACCAGCAAGGCAACAGACGCAGCAGAACGCCTTTGTAAATCCAAATTTTCTTCTTCCTTGACGCAATCCATCAAATTGCGAATGACCGGGTTCAACTTCTTTGGCAAACTTGAGAGTACCGAAATATATGCACCAGCGACAGCAGCGGCTATCCGGATCCGTCGGGACTCAATAGCTTCCTTTGCATCGTCAATAGCGGTCCTCAAACTATCCTGAGCATGTTTCAAAGGATCAGCAACCGCGAATCGATATGAAGCCTGCATGCTCTTGCGGAGCCTCTCGATCTCGGAACCCAACACACGCTCGCCGTCATCAAGACTGAAAGCGTCTGGGCCGGCGTCGGGTTCACCATGCACGACAACAGCAAGCCGCGGAAGCTTATGTGATGACATTCGACCGACATCAACGAAAACATTGAGTAGTGATTGCGCCTGTGTGCGGACAACTCTGAGATAAGGCGCCATATCCTGATAAATGGTATTTGTGTCAGTGCCCTGCAGTATATCGGACAGTATTGGCGCAAAGTAGGACTTCAATGCCGACGGGCCATTCGCATGCGATCCATATTCCTCCAAAATCATGGCAACGATCAATCTGGACGTGGAGTACGGCGCAGTAGCGCCGACAGCATTATCAGCAGTACCCAAGTATGATGACAAAACATTTTGGAAGGTCATAACGTTACTGTCTGGCCACAGACTCATAGCGTAACCCATTGCACTTGCACCAGCAATCTTCATGCGTATCATGACTTCCATTCCAATAAGCTCGGCATCACCCAAGAACACGGGACTGTCTATGTTATGCGCTGCCACAGGTGGCTCTTCCTTCTTTTCTGAACGTCTCCGTCTTTTCAGCGGCGGACCATCAGAAGAACCGTCGGCAGGTCCACTATAGCCAATGCCGGCAGACGGTGTAGTTGCGGGATTCAGAGCGGCGAATGTAGCACCAGAAGGGCGGAGAAAAAGTGATGTATCCATAGGATATGTATTACGATTGATGCCGATAGGAGTCATGAGAAGCGTTAGCAATGGATAGACGTGCGAGCTAAATGCTTCCGCGAACTGTGTCTCGCCTTGTTTAGACAGCTTATCAGACAGTGCTTTGAAAACCTCGAGAGATAAGTTCAGAACGCCCTAATGAAACGTCAATGTGCACTAGCTAAAAATTTCGAAAAAGATGGTCAGCTTACCTCATTCTGTTCCACCAGCAAGTTCTGAAACAGCAGCCTCAGTGCTTTTCCATCAATCCAGTCACTGGCGCCTTCGCCTTCAATATTCAAGAACGTCAATAACGCACGTAGAACAGCTCTTCGAACACTTGTAATGGAATGCCTTAGAAACGGATATAACCTCGGAACAAGCATAGCAAAGGACATCGATGAATCGGCGGTTGCGTTGACCTTCATTTGCTCTAGAACCTGCGGGAATGAGCACAACTTGGCAAGAAGGTCCATCACGCTGCCCGTACTGGCACTCAAATCATCTTTGAGATTAGCAAGACAGTCCCACACGACCTCGATAAGCTTATCCACAGAACGTGGACGAAGAAGGACAAGCTCAGATGCGATGGGTACCAGCGTAGCCGCACTCACGGCGCGAACATCATCGTCTTGCTCATCAAGGCCGTGCATCACACACTCGACCACGCCGTCCATGAGACAATACTTGCTATCTTCATCAAATAATAGGTCCTTCCGCACAGCGACGAGATACCTTAGCCCAAGCATACCTCCATGACAGGCCTCCCAGATAGGGAACGAGATATCGAAGTTGGTCTGCATAACAAGATCATAAAGAACTTTATAAGTGCTCAATACCGTGTCTCTTGGTAAATGAAGTAATAGGGCACCAAGCGTCTGCGCCACAGACTCTCTAATCGGTGCAACGACCTGGTCAGACACGTAATCACCGAACCTGTCGAGCGCAAATACACAACACATCCGACAAGCTAGATCCTCGAGCCACGCCTTATTCAGTCGATCGTTGTCTTTCCGAGACTTGCCAACAACTCGACCGGCACCAGCTCCATGCACGCGGATGATTTCTCGCAATCCACTGGCAGCACCGTGACGAGTTTCCCAAGCTTCGTCAAAAATATCAACCATAAGAAGTTCCGCGAGACCTTCAAAGGGCCATATTTGGCCGGTAGCTGCGGTCTGAATCGCGCTAGCCGGATTTGGCGGGGCTTTATGCTCAACGACTACACGGTCAGGTTGTGCCTGAGGTGTGACAGAAAAGTAATCTTGAGCTACAATTACGTTAACAACGTGGAAAGTAACGGAAATGTAATGACAAACCAACCTTGAGCCTGCTGTGCTGCAGGAGTAGATTCGATTGAAGCCAGTTTTCGGGAGGCAGTACTGGATGAGAGATCCACTGATCGGACCCTGCACACAATCAGATTAATATAACAAATTAATGGTACAATTGATAACCGGAACGAACTAACCTGTTGCTGTGATTCTTGGCGTCGGCTCTAGCTTTTCGCTTCGCCATGGCACGCACACGGGAACTCAGTCCAGTATTATCATCTGCAGGAGATTGCGCATCTGGTGTCTTGAGGGCAGCATAGGACTGTGAATATTGCAGCTGACCAGGTGTAGAAGCTACGCCAGGGGCTTTCACACCCGGAGTCTGTGGGGCAAAGTCTTGCGCTGTGACAATGTCGTCTATGTACTCGCCACCGAGGCCAAGACGGGCAGTGACATTCCGCTTCTGCAGAGCAAGTCGTTCGGCAGGATCAAGATCAGCAAGCGAAAAATCATATTCACGACCGCCGCTCCCAAGGAGCTTCATTCCATTCTTCAGAACAGTACCAATATCTAAGGTAGAGAATGTAAGTAGATCTTCATCAGGGGATGATGGAGCACTTGAGGAAGCCTTGAGAGACTCTGTATTTATTTTCGCAAGTCGGGCTTTGGTATCACTGAGATCGTCCTCTTTTTTGATAAAATCAGAGGGTAGCGGCAGCGGAGGATAAAATGACGGTGTTCTAGCGGGTGGTGAAAGTCTCTTTTCTTCTTTGAAATCAGTTGCAGGTTCTTCTTCCTTCTTTACAGGTAATATTTCATCCTCCGCCTCTTCTTTAATATTTTCATCCTCAACTCTAGAGTCGTTGGCGTTGGGATCCCATTTTTCTGTGTAATCAGCGATGCCACCTAAGGCCCGGGCAGCCGCAACACGCGTATCCCATTTCGGGGACCGTAGGTAAGGGAAAACACGACCAAGAAGGTTATAGAGCTCTTCAGGGTGCGCTTTCTGGACATCCGCGATTTGTTCTGCCGCGGTGTTGCGGACCAGCTGCGTCGAGCCTGTGTCAAGTAAAGAGACAAGTCGATCAAGCCTAAACCTGTTACTAAATGGCCTATTGCCCGGGATCAATAAAACTAACCTTGACATGACTGTTTATTTATTTAGGACCGCGGTCCCTAATCAGATCCGACAAGCATACACCGACAGAGACAATATGGGGTATGGGGAACGCGTAGGGAAGACGCGGCTGGGATCAACGCGATATCACGTGTAGAGACAAAGTAATGGTTGCGGTTGCAAGTGCGACCAAAATTATGCTAATATGCCTGGTAGAGGGCGGGCAGGTGCGCGGGTTGGGTTGGATGTTTATATACTTTTTGCACCCCCGAACGGTCCGACGCAACTAACTGCTCGAGAACCTTTTTTGTCCAAGAGTTTTAGCTAAGTTCCTTTTTGTCCTCCTCGCTATCCCGTTTCCTTCGGCTGATCGTCATTCGCTTACCGAACATCATCAGCAGTTCTCGTAGTATTTCCATTGACACAAAACGTGATGGCCCAAATTATTGCGTATTTTTTGCTGCTGTTGCTGCTGCACTTTCTAAATAGAATTGTCGGAACGGAGGCTTGCCGACAAGCCATAGGGACTCAATTCAGCCTACGTATGCGAGTTTGGAGCAACAAACTTTACTCACTAAATTGCCAGCAGTAACTTACTAACGCCGCACCGTTCTTGTGGCTCATTAGCCCTAACCCATAATATAAAGTAAGTGCACAGCACACTGTGTCCTGCCGAATATATTTTCATTATCACACTCTAAATAAATCGTAATTGTTTAGAATATATAAAAGAACTCATTTAGAAATGTCACAAATCGTCAGATTTCACCGGGTGTTACATAGCTGCAGCCGAACTTGGCTTAAGCTTAAAATCTCGTTAGCTCCAAGAATACATCTTATTTTCAAGCAGAATTGAAGAAAAGAACGAGATCACAAATCATCAAAGTACTCTCTACGCCAAAGTAAGTTTTTCGTCGTCTTCAGTGTGTACCGTCCATCTTATGTTGCCCCTCGTTATTATTGTTATATATATGTGCCAACGATACAAGCGTCCATTTTGCTTAAAGGCTTAGTGTGTTATGCTGTGCAACAGTAAACGTATGTGGCTGTAAGTGCATAAACGACTAGATGATCCCCGCCGAGAATCGCGCGCGAAGAGGTGCCTACCCTAAACTATTGCCGTTCAGCCACTAAGTCGGAACACGGGAGTTTTCATAGTCTATCGTAACAGCAGGGTCACCACTCAGACTGATAATCCCTACCCAGTCATTCGGTGTATTTCTACTGAATACGACTTGGTATTTTTTACCGGATTCGCTATGGCACAGGTATTTGCTGCTAGTCCTGGACAACAACAATATGCGGCGCAGCCGCAGGGTGTTCATCCCCAGCATCTAGTCCATCACCAGCGAGCCTACCAGATGCCATATGCAAACGGCAGTGGTCTCGCTATTCCACCTGGTACATATCCGCCGGGGACACCATTAATAGTCGGCTCACACAACGTTACAATTGAGCGGTATTTGTCCGAGGGTACGTGCTGAGATCCGCATGGTGTACTGCACAGCAGTGGTAACCAAGCTTGCTAACATCGCAATCATAATTTCAGGCGGATTCGCTCACGTTTACGTTGTACGACTGGATCGCAATGTCAATGGAACTGACACGGCTGTTTTGAAGCGCGTGGCTGTTCCTGACAAGGAGAGTCTAGGCACTTTACGAACAGAAGTCGACACTATGGTAGTCAATTGTTTATATTTTCATGCGATTGATTTGCTAATAATTTATTGGTTCAGAGACGTCTGAAAGGACACAGAAATGTTGTCAGCTACATTGATTCGCACGCGTCGCATCTCAAGGCCGGTGGATACGAAGTCTTCTTGTTGATGGAATACTGCTCTGGTGCGTCACCCCTCGCAGCTGCTGCTCGTGTAAGCGAAAGCTAGTGCTGACATCTTGTGATCTACTCTGTAGGTGGCGGCCTGATAGATCTCATGAATACTAGGCTCCAGGATCGGTTCACCGAAAGCGAAATTTTAAATATTTTTAGCGACATTGTGGAGGGTGTAGCATGCATGCATTATCTGGAACCACCACTGATACACCGTGATCTTAAGGTTGAAAATGTGTTAATATCAGGGGATGGGCACTGTAAAGTTTGCGATTTCGGGTCGTCCTCTAAGGTTGTAGGGCCGGCTATGACTGGACACGAATGCAGAATAATTGAAGATGATATTCAGCGGCACACTACGATGCAGTATCGGTCGCCCGAGATGGTCGATGTATACAGGCGGCTACCAATTGACGAAAAATCAGATATATGGGCGTTGGGTGTTTTATTGTACAAGCTGTGCTATTACACAACACCGTTTGAGGAACAGGGCCAATTAGCAATTTTGAACGCGACGTTCAAATTTCCGCCACATCCCCCATATTCAGAACGAATCAAAGGGCTGATAACTGTAATGCTACGCGAGAATCCCCGCGATCGGCCAAATATTTATCTGGTATTGAAAGAGGTGTGCTCTATGCGTGGGGTCGAGGTCCCCATCAAAAACGTATGGGTCCTATGCGTTGTCTCTCTTGTGGCGTTTACTAAAATATATTTCAGAAATATACATACCGCGCGGATGAGGATCGACGACGGATGCCACCACCCATCGCCGTAACTGCAAATAAGCAACCCTTGGGGACGGTCAACGTGATTAAATACGAGAAGCCAACTCTCCAGCAGCAGGTAATTCCCGATATCACGCCGATGCGGCGCGGGCGCCTACCGCCACCATCGAAGCAGGCCCCGAAATCAACCAAGCAGCTACCTCTACAACCTAAGCGACCTCAACCTGTACACTCCGACTCAGAGTCAAACCAGCGTCCATCTTATTTACCACCGCCATCACCCTCACCTTCACCACCAAATACTGCTGACGTTGACGATGCTGACGCTGCCATCTCTAATCGGTTCCCATCGATTGAAATCATTAACCTGAGGCCGACGCCTCGACGGCCACCTTCACAGTATAGTCGAGACAGCAGTCCGGAACACTCCCAAATGTCGTTTGATCAGTCACAGCCAAATTTACCGACCCGTCCGAGCTTCGAAAGCGAGCGTTCGCTGTCGGGAGTTAGCATTTCATCTCTTCAACAACCACAGCCTCACAGACCAGTAACGGTCTCGACTGGCGCATTGACTTCGCCTGAAATGCCCCAGCGCCGAGACTTCTCAGGTGGTCGTCATTCTCGGTCGTATTCGTCATATCCAATAATGTCGTCCGAGGAAATGTCGCGCTCAACCTCAAATTCGCGACCAAGTTCTAGGACCGAATGTGTGCCGATTCGAGCTCCTTCACGTGGCATCACTCCATCATGGTCGCGACGACCGTCCGTAGAGATAAACGCCGGATCCAGATCCAGCAGCTTTTTGTTCCCATGCCGACCATCTTCTACCTCGTCTAACTCAGGAAAAGCTCGGCCTGTCAGCATGTTTTTAGATTCAAGCATGGACTTTCTGCGAAGCATTGGCAGTCGCAGCGGACCGGCAAGCCCTACTGGGTCAGTACATTCGGCTTATGAATCTAGCGTTCGTCCGTCTGCCACCGGAGAGCCTCGGATCAACGACCATGTCGAGTCCAATGTGGAATTCCTAAAGTCATTAGACATGGGTGGTTCCAGGGTCGTGGATTACGGATCAAAGACTATTCCTCCATCCGCGGCTCCGCAGGCTGGACTTGAGCCGCGGAGTATCAGTGTTGGTCCGAACGTGCATAAACATGCCAAGAAGCCTAGTATGTCTGTGAAATTGTCCGGCAAGTTTGGTGATGCTTTTCGAAAATTCGAGCACCAGCAAACTACAGGGTCGGATCGCCGGATGCCGAGTCCTGAAAAAAAGAAGGATAGCTTTAGGTTTGGTCGTACAACTCTTCCTTCTTCAGGTAAGCTTTTTCGGCGGAGTATGTCTGGCGGCAAGCGAGCGCAGACTCCTCCAGACATCGAGAACGTTAGCGTTATAAACACAGGTACTACGGGTACGAATGAATCCTGGGAAGTCAAGTCAGACGAGATTCCCTCGCCTGTTCGAGATGCGATTGAACGACGGATTATTTCCCAGGAGCAGAGACGTGAAAAGGAGCCAGCTGCGGAACGGGGGTCTCGATTACCTAATGATCTTGCATCTGATGTACCACCAACTAAACACACCCGTTCGTCGATAGATGCTGCGACCGTGCCATCAGGTGGTAAGGAACTACCCCCAAAGTCTGCTCGTCCGTCGATGGACAGTGCGCGCTCGGTTTCGCCAGAAAAGCCTCCTGTACCAGCTAAGTCTCCGAAGATGGCGACTAAGGCTGAGCCACGGATTGAAACCATCAACTCCGCGCCAGGACCGGGAACTGTTCCCGCAGTAGCATCCGCACGCAGACCTCGTGCGACTAGTATTCAGAATCGCGTCCAGGAACTACTAGCTCAGAGCCAGAGTTCACCGGTTGCTCGCACTGCATCCGGATACGGCCATTATACCGATGAGCCAAATACCGAAGATGATCTTGCCGTTGGCGGATCTAATCGGGCAATTACTATTGGTGGCGTCCCGGATCGCAAAGTTGGAGACACGTACGTCATTATTGAGCCAATTAGCGACCCTGTTGGATCCGATACCGGACTCGGCGGTCGCGAAATCACCGGCCAGGAGTTTGACGAGGCAAAATTCTTGGCGCACGCGCGACAAAACACGCATCACAAGTCGTACAATCACTTCCCGCACAACCCGCACGCCTCGCATGTCTCCCAACTCAAGTCCAGTGAATCGTCCAAGTCTCAATTACCAAAGCACCTTCGTCCTGCCCATGCATCTCATAAATCCGACATGGGCACCGTCACGATAGACATCAAGCCATCGCCACCACCCAAGCCTGCTCAGCTACAATCTGCATCACCGAAGCGCGTGCAAAAGCCTTTAATATCACCATTGATCAGTGCGCAGTCGGCACAATCTCCGAATACAGTCGGGGACGCCGACTGGCAGGCTACTTTTAATAAACGATATCCAAGTCTTGCCGGGCTCGAACAAGTTGAAGTTAAGATTCGAGATATGGATCTAAATACCGAGGGCAGCGATGCCGGAGGATCTAGTTCTGCTAGCTCGAGTCGCCGACGGCGGGTGGAAGGTAAAGTCTAATCATGACTAGTTCTTGTCATATTAAATTGCATGGTGTTTTTTGCAGTATTTTGCATGTAGTGCATATTTTAAATCGTATATATTAGCATTTTTGAGTAAAAGGGCGAATGTGAGTCGATATAAGTAGGGTCAACCAGGCTCGTGGGCAATTATTTATACTTGATATTCATGCGTTAGTTTGGACATTTTATATCGTATACATTTACTTTTTGTGGGTTTAGAGATCGGTTTTGTGATTTTGTCGCAATATAAATAGTGAGTCGTCACATTGTTACTTGAGCAATTTGTGGGTCGTTGATTATTGGCGAAAACCCAGTGATCGTACGGATTCTTGTGGGTAGAATAATTAAGTGGGTATAGCATAGTTGGTGCTGCCGGACGAATTTATTTGGCTATACGTACCTGGATTATATTTGTCTATGCTTTGATCAGTTAGAATCAATGCTGCAAAGCGAGATCTCGGGTCATGTTGCCTCGAGTTCCACCTGGTTGTCAGTTAATGACTTAATCAGAGGGATGTAATTAAAATTACTTGTTCCTATTGATCGTCATATCCAAATATAATTTAACCAGTACAAAGCAAACAGCATTCAATAATAGCCCATCTCTGTAAAAGCTAATACACCGACGGGAACTTTGACAATCGGCCACCATCAGTAACCAGGACGGATCCGGTTGAATACCCGCCCGCGGCTGATGCAAGATACAAGATCGCACCGCCCATCTCCTCCTCATTCCCTGCTCTCCGTAATGGGATGACCTCCGGCGGAAATGCATCGAGATGGATCTTGTTATTGGCATCGATCACGTTACCTGGGCCGCCTGTCATCTGGGAGGGATACATTCCCGGCGCAAGGATATTTACGCGAATATCATAGTCGACAAAAAAAGTCGCGAGCATTTTGCCGAGGTGTATAGTAGCCGCTTTAGAAACATTATACGTAAACGCGAACGGTGTGATGCGCATGAACCCACCTATCGACCCCGTGATGACTACCTGTGAGGTCGGCTTGCCCTTCTCCCGCCTTTTATTCCCTAAATCCAACAATTCTAAAAACGCGACCGTCGTGAAGAACACGGATGTGACATTGACGTTGAACGTACGTCCCCAATCCTCCTGCGACTTATTCATCCAAAACTCTGACAACGCCTTCACATCATTCTTTATCTCTGGCGTGAAATCATTCATTGGCTGCGACATCACGCCCGAGTTTACCACAAGTAAATCGACGTGTCCGGATTTTTCCTTGATGATGCCAGTCGCGCGTAGAAGATCCTCCTTGGACGTAACGTCACCTTGAATAGCGAACATGTTGCCATACTTGGAATACAACTTGACAGCATTCTCGAGCACGCTCAAACGCCGGCCGATGATGTATACTATCGCGCCGTTGTTTTCGAGGGCTGTAGACATCATCAGGCCAATACCTACTACTGTGTTACCCTGAATTGAATAATAGTGAGTGGATAGACGTACCGGTACCACCGCCGGTTACGACGCAGACGAGGCCTTCGACACTGAAGAGGTTGTTGATTCCGAAATCGGTCATGCTGTAAATGGTCGATATTGCTTGAGAATTCAGAATATCATAAATCACAACGCCGTGGATACAATTGCGTTAGACGGTTCTATCTCAGCAACAGTGATGAATATGCACAGGAATAATAAGAGTCAGGCTAAAAGTGGGGGGCCCGCGATGATGTCTTATCGAAGTTGACAAACTTCCACAATGGGTCACGGGCCCCCCGGATACCCCCACAATCTCCGCACTCAGTTTTAGGGTCAACCGGCTATCGCGGATTTATGAGTATTTCAGGAATTAGAATTTGCAAATTGGTTTGTTTTGACTTGATATCGTGCCAACTGTGATCTTAGGATCTGCGGTCGACCAGTACCCGTGATTCCGTGTCCACCGACGCGTGTGCCGCTCGGGCCAGACTTTGTGCTGTGTAATTCTTTATCTCCGGCATTGTCTGCTTATCACAGAATAATACAAAATAATCCCAATGTGCCTCCAGATATCATTTGGGCCCGTAACTCACTTCAGCAAGCATATACTACTTAACGTCTATTTGCAGAAATGAGCAGCCCGTCGAGGCATTCCTACACTGACGGCCAATAACACCGAGTGCTAGAAGCGCAATCTCTTGCATATACTCCGACGATATTTTCATAAATATCTTCATATGTTTGAAATTAGTAAGCAAGAATATAAGCAGAAAGAGTAGATATTGCAACAAATACAAGAATATGTAGCGTAAAATCCGTAGCAAACATTATTTAGTAGAATCAAAGACATAGACAAATGCGCATCCACTCCCCCTAAATTTTTGCATCGCCCTCTGTTTATGTGAGCGAATAAATTAATGACGCCTGCAAAACAAGAAAAATACAGGAAACGGATTAATAAGACATAACTTTTTTAACCACCGATCTTTCTGTCTCCTTAATAATACAATATGGTAACTCGATCCATGCAAACAGATAACACATGACGGATATGCCCTCGTAGCGTCGCTAGGAGTCCGGTCAACTGCGAGGCACTGTGCGAATGAAATAGACGAAATGACGTAAACGATAACTCCGATTCTATAACCCATTTTGCCTTAACCAAATCTATCTAACAAAGTCTGCTGCGAATGTGTCTCTCTGTGCTGTGCACGCAAGACCCGTCATAGCCAGTATGGTGAGCCAAACATGACAAATTCGATTAATTGCCTATTGTTGATGTTGAGACGCTTGCGCCGGATGCGAAATAGGCTGCTGTGGAGGCGCTGGCGGCGGAACCGGCGGCATCAATGGTGACGGCATCATGGGCGATTGCATCATCTGATATTGCCCCTGCAACTGCATCTGAGCCATCTGGGCCTGCAATTGCTGTGCAGAGCCATATCTATATGGCAGCTGGCTTACACCAGCAGGAGCCATGATAGGAACACCTTGAAATTGCGCCTGCATATTCTGGAACGCAGGCGACATGCTCAATGCCGGTGCGCCCCAGTATGTAGTCACTGGGATACCGTTGTCATACGCGGCGTTGTAGTGGTAATGTGCTTGTTGATTGCCGTAGTCTTTCTTGTTGTGTTTCATGCTGCCGTATCCGCTGCCGCCATAGCTATTATTCTTCATGCCCGGCGATGATAATCCCGAAGACGAAGCGGACGCTTGTGCAGACGACGTAGAAGACGGATGAGCAGTAGAGTTAGTGGCCCGCGTTTCAGGGTACCGATCAAGTCGCACAGTTAATATGCGACCCTCAAACTCAACTCCGTTGAACACGTCAATTGCATGCTGTGCGTCATCCTCAGTTTCGAAGATGGCGATCGCGAATCCACGTGATTGGCCTTCGGTGTTATTAATAATATCTACCCGGACAACTTTACCGGCTGTTTGCACAAATTCTTTCAGATCACGCCATTCAGAGTTGAACGGAATATTACCGATGAATACTTTCCGCTTGTCGACTGTCTGATGGACGCGGTGATGATAATAATGTGGTAATTCAGAGAATGAAGCAAGAGATGGAGATGATGATGATGCTGTATGTGAGTTATAGAATTCCGCAGGATATTGACCTAAAACCGGCACAGGCATGGCAGGGGATGGTGGAATAGCATAGGACATCTGGGACGGAATCTGCGCAGTAGCCGTGCTAGCCAGAGGAGGAGTGGAATGCATTCGGGATCGGGGTTGCTGCGTTGGCTGCGCGTGCTGCATATTTGGCGATTGGCCTTGTGCTAAAGGAGGTATGACTGGTGGCTGGAACACCATCGGGGCAAATGCAGGTGCCAGTGGTTGCGCTGCAGACGGATATGGGACGACTATAGAGGGCGACATCAATGCCGCAGAGAGCGTCCGCGTGTGCCATTCGTAGCCGTCCAAGAATTCTGTGTTGTTTAGCCGTAGGTCGGAAAATGGGGCAGTCACATCGCTACTTACGAACAGTCTTAAGTGCAGTCTCACGACCTCGCACTGTTATGGTACCAACGCCATGTGATCTCTTGTTGTTGTTGTCGACTGTAAAGACCTCTGATCTGACGATGAGGTGGTTCGGAATAATCTCCTTGACGAGATCCTTGAGTTCCTGCCAGCGGACAATATAAGGAAGCTAACAAGTACACGTCAGAAAACCAGAACTACAGTTATAACACAGAGAAGCTATCGAATCGAAACCTACGTTAGAAACCGAGATCACAAATTGACCTGACTCGTTCTGCGGCAAGACATGTTGCGACAGTGGCACAGGAAGACCCTGCATTGCTGCCAGATTTGCGAACTGCGGTCGCTGGTACAGTTGTTGGGTGACTGCAATCTGCTGTTGGTGCTGTTGACGCTTTGTGTGAGAATCGTGAGTTCGTTGTCCGCCCGATAGACCGTTATGCGACGAATTTAAAGTTGATTGTAGATCGGGATCAATAAAGGCGGGCGGCTGATTTGAGGTCGTGGACGATGTCTGGCTAGATGAGATCGATGTGGTTTGAGATTCGGAGGATGATATTAGAGGCGGCGGGGATGACGATGATGCGACTACGAATGCTGAAGGATTCGCAGTCACATCATTCGCGTCTGACCTGTTTGCCGAAGCTGAGGGTGAGGAGAAACGGAGGTTGAGTGAATTTGAGGACACGATTGTCAATGTTGGGGTAGGAGTGTTGTTTTTCTGCCGCAGCTCTGGCGATGAGGAGTGCGGGCCCGACTTAGTAGGAGAGGGGGTCGCTGGGCTAGATCTAGACATTGTGTCCATTTAGTCGACCGCAGACAGACCGAGTATGTATGCGTATGTTGATTGATTATGATGGTGAGTAAATATAATAGAGAACAGAACAGTAATAGGTGAAATGCGAGTGGATCGAATATGACTGTTTTATTGGATTGTGTGGAATAGTTATCGTGGAGAGAGCAGACAAGGAAGGAGAGTTATTGTTGGCGTTGCGGACTATTACACGCAGTTCACGCCTGTTGCAGCAACAACGCAAACTTCGCCTTACATTAGCACAACCCACCTCCCACCATCCAAGCCGTGAATCAATATCGCGTGGCCGTCGCTCTGCAAATCCTGATCTGCACGAATCACCACGTATAGAATATTTAGTAATTACGCGTACGTGCCGAGGTATATTATTTTATTATCGGGCTTTGGTCATTTTCAGGTATGGCGGCATCAGCCAATTCAAGGGGGGTGCGGCTGCCAGCCACTGATGCGGTCCCTATGCAACTCGTGACGAACTGTTCAAACCGCCGCCAGCTCAGAGTGCAGCCACAGTACTATTTTCTGCTATTAAATGGGCGACAAAAGCAGTATTATCGCTGCAAACTGTACTGATATAGTAGTGATAATTATATTACCGAAGGCATTTACAGTTAGAATGGACAAACGATGGTGAACTGCAGTGACAAAAATAACCATCACACATATTATTTATCAACCATAGCGAAGCAAGCACCTCTATATGAATCTAGAATCTGTCATCTGCCCATCAACTGTCACTAAATATACTGTTCCATAACTGACTATTTGGAGTTTGCATTCTAAATATATCTAACGGTACTTTAAGCTCCGTAACTTCAATGCGGTGCCATTTTGTCTTGCCTCCTCCTCCCCTGCGCTAGGCCGAACTAATTCGCGTTCCTGCATGGCTGCATCTGGGCTGCTGGTACATACCACTTCCTCTACAAGCTGTCCATTGAATTTGCATCTGCCTGAGCTGTTATATTCAAAGCTCCATTATAGTAATTTGGCAATCTTGCCATCAATGCCAGCCCGACGGAGCATTGCCCGATAGGCAACAAGGGTGGTGGGGTGGGGGAGGCCAATCCCAATCAACAAAACTTTAATATGCATCCTAGTGCGCAACTTGTGGCATATTTGCATATTGGTAAGACATATGACTCTTCAAGTGTCCGCTACTAGCCGGTTGTGCACACGTGCGGCAGTTAAAGACTGCACAGCCGCCGACGTCATCGCGCATCACGCAGCAGCCGCTCGCATTGGGCCCTGAGCTGAGTCTCATTGTTGGCACGGGTGATTCCGGGCCGGGTTATGCCGTCAACGGCTTCGATGTCCTCGAACCGGCCGTCTGCGTAAAGACGTGAGCGTCGCGTGCCAGACTTGACCTCGACGCATACACTATGCCGCCGGATACAGGCCACCAAGCGTCGCGCGTACCGGTAGCGTACCAAATGCTGCAGTGGAAGTTCAGCAAGGGCATAGGTCTCGGCTATCTTATTGTCGGTCCTGATCTCCACTCGGATGCCATTGTCTACAGTTGAAATTACTGCAAAGTGCTGGTTGTCGCTGTAGAAATACAGGTCGATTCTGCCGTCACATGCGTCCATCTTGCACTGCGATGTGCTAGACGACGTGTACGGAATATTGCTTATGTCCATCCAGTACCTCTGAAGAACGGGATCGTCAAGACGAATCGTGGGTCGAGCTAAGCCTATTTGTAATTAGTAACTACCACGAGTGGCCCATGCACGCACATTATACCTTGAGTTTTCTGATTGTTAGTTACCGTTGGTGAATTTCGCTTTAGAATATTCACATTCGCATCTATCAGTGCCTTATCTTCGACCTTCTTGACGGCTCCAAGCTCCACAACAAGACAAAATCGTCCAGCCTGCTTCGCCAACTCCATCGTCTTCGAATTCCGCACCCGATATCCTATCCCACCAATAAACCTCTCCGCTTCCAAATAAAGCTGCTTCATCTCGGCGCTGGATATAGCATCACTCTGTACAGCAGCATAATAATCGAATACAAAATAAACGGCCTCAGGATCTTCAAATATCCTACGAGGAAGAACGACCCGAGGCATTTCATTTCTTGGAATGCTCAACAAAGACTGCAACGCGGCCGCAAAAAATTCAACTGACAACCTCATGCGCGCGTTGGCTTGTGCCACCGCTAGTCGCTTCTTACTAATCTATAAAATGTTAGCTGTCACGTACAAATGACATACTCTGTGAACACGTACAGTCTTAATGACATACACCTTATTGTCGCGTATCCGCATGACCTCGAGTGTATCGCAGAAATCTGACCTTTGTCTCAAATTTTGCACCTTGTAATTCTAATCATAATCAGTATTGTCTCAGTATATCAATAACAACTATCGCCTACGCTAATCTGGTCGCTTTGATTCCGTCGATATGTCCTCCCCGCTCTCCTCGTTTTATCTTCCACCCGCCCGTTGTCGTCATCCTTATCATCTGTAAACTGATATACCTTGTCGGGGTGTATCTTAAAAGCGTCGATAAAACCTTCACCGCTGTAATCCACCAGATCGTTAATCAAGCTATTGTCAGCTGCAAAGTCGTCACCCGGGCTCCGCCGTATCCCAGAAAATCTAGACGGAATTCTTATTCCATTAAACACCATCTTTCATCAAAAAGCCAAATCAATAATGTGAGCAAGTTTGCTCTACTTCTACTTGCTGTCCCAAGGTCTGCGATGTGACATTTGTTGCCCTCCCGTTGGGCAAACAGTACGACATTCACACGCAATCACGTGATGTGGCATCGCGTCATACACATTCATTTCCGCAATTCGAGGAAATTTCCATTAGTCACAACCTTTCCTCCCATTATGTTTGTTGTCTGAATATTTAACAGATCGATTGGCACGTCGAGTCATTCATAATTTTGTTAACTCGCTTTTTTCGCTGGCAAGAGTCCAAGATGCCCAAAAGTAATATCGTTTTCACTGTCGAATACGCAGTTTCCGAAAGCACTCCGCTTGATTACCTACTCATTGCGCGTGAGTTGTCACGGTCTCCGTCGAAGAAGCCGATAAAGTACCTCGCAATGGGCTCAAATATCCCTAAGCTGAAGCTTGAGATGCGGAATACCTTTGGTCACCGAACTGGACGACAGTGGACATTCACGGCGGCCCCGAAGACGTCTGATTTACATGACATTCTCGCTCGGATAATTCAGCGGTACGTCAACCCACGCAGCGGTTCCTCGATTGAAAATGGTGAGGACACGAATGCATTCGCACTGAATGCAGCAGAGTCTATGTCGGACGTCGAATTTGTGGAGAGCGTTGGAGGCGTGGATTTATCCCACGGTACAGAATTTCAACGAAAAGTATGGCTATATCTAATTTCGGACTGTCCGGGCACAGAACGTCGTTCATACCAAGATCTCTCTATGAAATTGTTCGGTGACATTGGACATACTCGTGCAATAGGAAACGCTTGCGCGTCCAATCGCATCGCGTTACTTGTTCCCTGCCACCGAGTTGTTCGTCGAGGATTGACGACATACAAGAACGACACCGATGGGTATAGATGGGATCGGTGGCGGAAAGAGAAATTGTTATATTGGGAACTTGGAGGGGGATCGACGACACTTGCTGCTCGCAAGCTGGCGGTGTAAATGTGTACTCTTGAGATTTACTTCGGGTCATGCCTACCGGAATTGTTTATTAATGTATATGACGATCAATCCATACGCGCAACATCATAACAGTAAACGACTTATACTGACATTTCCATGCTTCAGATAAGTAAGTATGGTCAATAATCAGCACCAAACAGAACTCGAATTCAGCGTCAAACAAAACATTTGGAATTATCAACAGCAACGCGAATAGGAACATCATCCTTCGCCTTAGTCACAGCAACAGTTGGAACAGCAAGTATTGGATTGTCATCGACAGCAGGCATATTGCATTCCATATAGTCCCAGTCATGCAATTTCTCAGTGTCCTCGCTAGCTCGCTGCAGTTCTGTTCTCGCATGATCAACAATCGACGTTAACAACTGCCTCAAACGTTCGTTAGCCGCACGCGCAAGCAGCTCCCTATCTTGCATCGACCGCATACTATAAAATCCGTCCACTCCGTTGTTCCCCTTGACGTCCCGTCGCAAAACAACATTCTGCGTCTGGAGTCGCTCACGAGATTCACTAACCGGCTCCTTTGACCCAAAATTATTCTTCTGCATCGGCACGTCTTCAATGGTCTTGCCGCAGTAAAATCTATCCGCATTGCGACTTAACGTGTCTCTGTACCGTTCAAATGGCAGGTTGGGGCCGACCTTCCTAAAAGTGTTCAGCGGCTCGCGAGTGCTAAACAGCCCTGGATCGTGACGCCGCAAACTATCAGTACTGGCTATTAACGGGCCAAATCTATCGGGCTTATAAACCAGAGTTAACGGGAATCTTGCAATCACGTATTGCCTACATAGTCAGTAAATAGACAAACCTTGCCTTAGAGTCTACGCCAAACTCACCGTAATGATCCACCAACAGACACGTCAACGTGATAATCCACACGAAAGCCGCTGCTAATGATAGACACAGCAAACTCAGGTATTCTCACCGCCGAAGTATACGCCGCCTGCGTCATGGGCTCGACTTTTGGCCACCCGTCTCTAGTTGCCTTGAAAATAGAACTTGTAATAACCCGCTCCTGCGTTTTTCGCGTCCGACGTGCCGCATCTAAATATTCGATACACCTAACAACACTCATCTTTAACTTACTCACTACACTCGACGAATGATTAAAAACATTGGTTCGCAAATAACAGTACTTCCCAGCCTCATAATAATCTCGCGCAGATTCAACCTTTATACTGACCGACCCGGACCCCACAAACCGCACATTGCCAGTCTTAGTAGCCACGCGAGAGACACGAAGCGAAGTCGGATGCTCTACATTGGTTGCATTATAAAACTTGATTTCTTCTGATGTGCGGAGGAGCCGATAGGTGTCATTTTGATCGGCACTTGCGCATAAGAACACTAAGTACCTAATCTTTGCACGTGGGCCGGCGAAATAACCCGGTCCGAAATTCTTTGGCAGTTTTGCGCTGAATGGAATCACGTTCAGGCCAGCGTTGCAAATGTCGACATCAGATCTCATGAATAGCTTGCGGGAATCGATAATACGTTTCGACGATCCTACTTCTATAATATAGAGTCAAAAGAGCGGTAACAACATATTGAAAGAGGAGTATACACACCTTCAACGCACACGGTAGCGATCTCGACTCTCGAGATGTGGACTGTTTCATTTTCCTTTAATCGCTTGAGCTTGATACAGATCTCACCCTCCAAGGACGTTCCACCCAAATACCCTTTGTTGGAATCAATATTCAACTTCAGGCTGAATTTGCGATTTCTTAAAACTGGTCTCTTCACGTACTCGCCAGCCAAGAATGTGTCATATTTACCAGACACCGTTCCGGACACACCAGTTGAAAAACTTGCTGCTCGTTGATAGCCCAAGTTCGCGATGAGTTGTTGATGCTCCTCAGAATTGCAATTCGCATACATGTGAGGCTGTGTAGCAAACTCTACACTAGAAGTCTGCGATCCACCTTGACTATAGTCGTACATGTTGCCGGCCGTGTTGGCAATACGAATCGGGCCTGGTCTGATCTGTAGAAGATCCTTTACAGTCGATGTACTCAGCATTTTTCGAAATGATGGTGGATCGTTAAAATTAATCTCTGATATAGACTCGCTCATTTCAAATGGCGGCGGTAGAATCTCGAAATTCTCATCGATTATATTACTTGCCATGGAACATTCAACCTTGTCGGATGCCGGAGAGTCATTTACTAGACCGTAACGGCTGCGATCTGGATCGCGGACTGGCATGCCAAAGTCGAGGTCTGGGTCGACATTCTCTTTGTTCGAATCAGAAGATTTATAAGTACCGAAGGCTTTGACTTTCATGTCCTTATAGGAACTGGTGTCCGGCGAATTCAAGTACTGCAACTATTGTTACCTGCAGTACCCCGGCAGATCAAACAAGTACATACCTCAGAAATAGCGGCCAACGTCTCCGGTGATGCACCGGATCTATCTCTGTATTCCTTTCTAAAAACCTGATACTCCAACGTGCCCTGCCCGTCATCCAAATCTCGTTCAGGACGCCTCAGGGGAAACATAACATTCAATCTCGCAGGCTGCGCAGGCATTAAAAATCGTCCATCCGAACGACTCATCCTTCGTTCAATAAGCGACTCATTCGGGTACCGATCTAGCAAATTTACTTGGTTAGCAACGTCATTCTTCGGACTGTTGAATGAAAACTGCTCGTTCTCGCTACAGTCGTCGCGAACAGCGAATTGTGCCGTGCGATGTGTTGGGACCAGTGAGTAGACGTCTGAGTTCATAATCCTTATTCAGATGAGGCGCAGCCTACTATTCATATATACGTAATTGAAATAATAGGGTGGCGAGCGGTGATAATGGAATGAATTTGGAGCCGGGCTGTATTTTGCTGTAATGACCACGAACTTCTGCTCAATTGAAGGGGGGGTCTTGTACTGACACAGGTTCCAGGAGTTTGGGTTCTCCCCAGTTACTATTTTCCGCGGTCTATTGTTTCATACCGGTTAAAGAACCAGTAGCACTACGGAGTGAAGACAGCGCATGGTCTGCGAATTAAACCGTGGATTCATGCGTTATATTTGATTGGAATACCGGTAGACCTAGGCTAAAATCGATAAATTGCATTCACGATGATACACGGATACCGACATGCTCTAACTCTGTCATACAAAATTCACTTAATATACAATACAAACGCAATTGAACACAAGAAGAACGAACCTATAATCACCATTTCCAAATCTTTTTTATTAATTTCCACATGAAAGAATTACATGCCATAAGTTGATGGCAATTGCGGGGGACCCATAAGTCCGGCTGATGGATGAATTGGCATATCTAATCCCTGTGGCGGCCGTCGAGGGGTGTTATATTCGGTAAACCAAGGATGCTTCAATGCGTCCCGAGCTGATAATCTGTTCTCTGGCCGTAACTGTAGCATCGAGCACAGCAAGTCGAGCCCTAATGGATCGATCTGAGGGAGAATGGTGTGCAGGTCTTGGGTAGCATACACAGGGAAATTCGATCTATAATTTGGAAGCTGCGAAATATTCGGCCAGCTTCGCTCGTTTGGTGTACCCATTAGTCTGAAAATTTTTTGTAGCTGGTCCTCGTTCGTAGTTCCGGGAAAAAGAGGGCGCCCAGTGTACATCTCAGCCATAATGCATCCCGCAGACCACATATCAATCGACGTCGAATACGTTCGCGATCCGAGTAGGACATCTGGCGCACGGTACCACAGTGTGACAACTTCGTTGGAGAAAGTGTTTACCGGAATACCGAAAGCTCTAGCTAGACCAAAGTCAGCCAATTTCAGCTGACCTTTGTTGTTGATCAGCAAATTCTGTGGTTTTAGATCACGATGTAATACCCGGTTATCGTGACAGAAGGCAATGCCCTGCAGCAGCTGATGCATGAAAGACTTAATAGTGGAGTAGTCCAGCGCCCCATGGTCTCCTCGGCTGTCCATGTACTTTTTGAGATCTTTATCCATATACTCAAACACGAGATTTAACTTGTTCTCTGTGTGAATGACGTCGTAAAGCGACACAACATTCTCATGCTTGAGTTCCTTCATAAGCGAGATCTCGCGGATTGCGGTAGAAGGAGTGCCTTCTTCGCTGTCGAGATTGATCTCTTTCAGCGCGACAAGTTCGCCGGTGGTACGGTTACGGCCTTTGTACACTGTCGCATAAGTGCCTTCTCCCAGCTTCTCAAGCCTATAGATACGTTAGCGTTCATCTCGGTTGTTGTTGGACGATATAGGCTACACACTGTTGATACCTAAATTATTATTAGCATGCACAACACCGAAATCAAAAGCTTATTCACATACTGTGACGAACTGCCAGACATTCGGGCAGCGCTAGAAGAGGTCGGAAATCGAGTGGAAGATGATGGGTAGCTTGCGCTCTATAGCGGTGATGTTAATATCTTTCCGGCACGGAACTTTCATGATCTAAGCACGGTCGGAGGACACGTACCTCGGAATCACTGTGAAGGAATGTAGAGACCTGCGACGGAAGTTGCCTCTGTGGCTGCGGACCAGTAGGAGAAGTAGCACTAAGGTATTCTATTTGACGCTGCTGTAGCTGCTGTGAAGTGGGGCCAGTGGCGGATGATGAGGAGGGTAAGGAAGGACGGTATGGTGGTTCGGATGCCAGTCTGGAAACACAGTCGACAGGGGCAATGCCGGTGTCGGTCCTCGCAATAGTATAAGTGTGGTCGAAGTAGTGTCGAAGAGACTAGTTGTCTTGCTAGAGCTTCCCCTCGCAGCAAGTAAGATAGTGCTTGTTGATTGCGATTGCTGGGTCGTTCAGAATCGATTGCCCTCCGTTCAACGATGTCACTGTGCGGGGCGCCCCTTTTGAAGCGCTTTTGGAGCGAATGTCAAAAGTAGGTACACGCCAAACGCGCATAACTTAGAAGCAGGCATAAACCATTTGATTAACACCATGAATCTACGTTCGTACTGATATTATATGCGACATATTACAGTCGAAATTTTGTCGTATACGAGGTCTTCATGAAATTTTGTGATTGATACATTCGTCAATGATCGACAGGTGGCTATTAAATCATATCAAAACCAGACCCAGACAAAGAACAACAAAATTGAATGTCATAAATGTATAGGCGAACAAATAAAAGAAAACAAATTTGTAACATAGTCATTTAGGATTGCAACGAAATGTTCAACCGAATGGCGATGTTCCACCCTTGATGATAAAAGCCTATTTCCATGCCATATCCAAATCAAACTGCTCCACTTTTCAATGTATATCATATACTAATCCAGCACTGCATTACCCAGTTCAGAGCTCTCCTAACTAATCAAACACAAATATACCCTACCAAATACTTACATCACACCATATATATAATAATAATAATACTAATAATAATAATAGTAGTAGTAGTAATAATAGTCGTAACCTCTTGTTGATAGCCCATAATATGAATTCACTCTTCTTCGAAATTTCGTATCGCGCGAAAATTTGTTATAAATCAACGAAACATACAAAACGCATCTTCGGCTTTTCAATAATTTCTTCTTTCATCTGACCCGAGAACTTTGCTTATAATGACGGGCTCTTCCATTCTTTCTTCTGGATAGCGACACCCTGCACAGCTGGGGAATCCACGAACCAGGTGACTTTGCCGCGGGCGCCTTCGTTGACAAGGCTGCATGGTAAACCAGCATCAGGATCTTCAAAAATAGTTTTCAATATCTCCGCCTTGGATCCACCGGTAGCGACGAAAGCAATTCTAAATCGACTTGTTAAATGCCGCGCAGATAGGTCTTATAGATCTAACCTACCTTAGAGAGTGCGTAACAACGGGAAGTGTGAGCGTGATTCGCCTTGGAGGAGGCTTTGGCGAGTCCTCAATCGCAGCAACCCAAGCCACATTCTCTCGTAATAATTCATGTCCAGGGAACAACGAGCAAGTATGACCATCCGGACCGCATCCCAGAAGTAGGAGATCAAATGACGGCAGTCTGACAGAGTCTAGAGAAATGATTCATGTCAGTATACAAATCTCCACAAATCGCATCAAATGGAATGTGAACGAAATTGCGGTTAAATGCGGACCTTTTGCAGCAAAACTCTTAATTAACACCTTCTCGTACGCATCAGCTGCCTCGAGGGCATCGTCAAGCAGGGCTGTATCAACGTGGAAAACAGTTGGTAGGGGTGTCCCTTCGGGAAGGTATTCAAGTAGATCTTTCTTCAATAGTCCGTAATTGCTTTCTGGGTCGTCGAGAGGTACAAGTCGCTCGTCTGCAAAGAATATTTGCCTAAAATACAAATTAATATCACACCCGATCACAAAATATTTCGTAAGCCATCAACTGGCTGATGTCGCGATGCATTGCCTGGCGCAATTGACATTGGCTCAATTTCATAGCCGGGATATCGCGGCGCAGACATGCCCGTACCCATTCAGGCCTGATTGAACCGCGATTACCGAGGATGAACTCCTAGTGCATGCTCAGAAAACATACCATTTACCCCATTCGACGCCCTCGACAGGCAAGAGAGCCTTGCGCAAGTTGGCGACGAGCGAGCCGCCGGAGACGCCGATCTTGAATGCATCGTGACGCTGGAGAGCAGCAGCCTGGGCCTGCAAGATATACTCGGCCAACGCAGGCGCCATGGCGTCGGCGTTGTTAAAGACGTAGATGGACGGGAGAGTCGGCATGGTGGCGAAGTAGAAAGAAGAGGACAGATAGCTGAGGAATAGTAGGAAGGGCAGGACTAGGACGTAGGACGGTGTCGAAGGTCGGAGTGAAGCAATGTACCATAGGCTGTTTTGCATGCGTGAGCTCAATCAGGAAGTGTTTTGTCTATGCACAGATCGGTTTCCGACAAGTGGAACTAACCAACAGCATGATATTTATGCCTCTTCCATCTCAAAGCCAGAGGCACAATCGCACAACATGCTATGCTCTAATATATTACGTCGTTATTGGCCAGAAACAGTTAGCTTTCACGTGTATTACCTAATTGGGTTAGTGCCGCCGGAGGGAGTTAAAGTAGAGTGGCTCAGTCACTGTTCTGCTGTTCTTCCCCCCTTGAAGATCGCTAAATCACACCCACAGTATACGCTGAGCACCTACTGGGTTCGGGCTCATGAGCATGTATCAATAAGGAATTTAATTAAAAAAAACAATCTTTTTCCGCTTCACTGATCACCAAGTTTTAGCATTTCCCAAATATTCCGGAAATAATTAATAAGCAGATTATTTTGACTTGCACTAGCTAACTCCTGTACTACCAACATCAAAATCCCAAGCATATATACTACGAATAAACAGCTAACTCCGAAGCCATCGCATGATTTCATTAATTTCCCCTCCAAACACTCCCAAATAATTATTTCCCGCATTAATTCTTACCCCATATCTATACCTATGCAACGACGCATTCACCTTCTTCATTGTCATTCCACAAGGTTACCACGTCACCATCACCACCGCCCTGCCTAATCCGCACTGCAAGGTCAGCAAGAATGTGCCTAGTAAATCCTGTATCCACCATTCCCTGCCGCGAGTTCTGCTCATTGGTGGCGACAATACTGTATTCATCACCCAACTTAATCCGCGAAGGACCAAGGAACTTTCGTGGAGCAACAAGTTCCTCTTCCATCTTCTGGGCACGGTCTAAATCTTCGTCACTCTCCTCTTCATTAGATGAATGCGTTGCGTGAGCTCTGCGAGAGTCCGCAGGCTTTGGATGCGTCTCGACGTACGTCTCAAACGCCTCTACTCGATCCAATAGCCTAACTGAAGCTCTCTGCCCCGTATGGCCCCGTCGGATATGTGGCTTGGGATTATAATCTAGACTGTAAGGACTGAATATCTTGATGGTACGGTCGATTCCTGACACGGCAATCTGAGGGATGTACGGATGTGGTTGCATGACGTTAACGATTTCTGTATCGGCGTCCAGTATTTGTACAATCCGTCCAGTTGACTTATCCCATATAAACAGATGACCACTATCGGAGCCAGACATGACGTACTCGTCATCCGCGCCGAAAAAGTTCACATCCTTAACCTGATCCACAAGTTAGCTGAACCACCTACAACATCTACAACGGACGTTTACGTACAGTTTGAACATTGCAATGTCCTCGGAAAACATTTAAAGGAGCGACAAATGGAACGTCACCTTCAGCACCCGATGGCCCTTGGCCGTTGATAGTATAGCGCAGCCAAGGAGTGCCGTCTTCATCGTCAATATCGAGCTCGCCAAGTTCATCCTCGCCATCGTCCTCATAGCCTTGGTATTCGTAATGATCATCCTCCATATCTTCCCCGTCCATTTCATGCCCATCTTCCTCATCTACATCTATATCTCCAGATGAAGCTCCCCGTTGACTATTGGATTCGTCACCATAATTGTCGTAGCTGTTTGTGAACTCTGCTTCGTCCGATTCTTCAGGGAGTTCATAGTCCTCGTCAAATTCGTCATCCACGCCCACTGCAACTTCGGAAAGACCTCCTGCGGAGTCAGAAATAGAATCAGAATCCTGAACTTGCTTCTCGGCAGCGGCCAATGCATCCTCCTCAGCGTCGTGATAACGAGGACCTTGTGCCGCAGCCAAAGGATCGTAACATGACATATTAACATCAATTTCCTCCGTTTTATCGCTCCAGTGCGGTCCAAATGCTTCATTCAGCAGGTCATCCGTGATTTTCGTTGTTTCAATCTTGAGTAGGACGATAATCACAGTCCACCACTCGCGCATTGGAATAGTGGGACACTCAACATCAGCATGCAACACCTGAATCATGAGATATTCCGACTGATACAGAACGGTATTTTCAGATCTATCTGGGTGTACTAAAGGATCTTGATTGTCATACTGCTCTCTATTGAAAATATCGCGATGTGGCGGCGAGATGGTGCGTTTCCGAGATGGCAGATTAAAACCATGTTGAAAAAGACATCGCATCACGTCATATCGTGGAGACCATCCAGCTGCAACTTTTGGTTCCGGCCATTCTTCCTCAGAGTCAGACGCGTCAACTTCCTCGTCTGGGTTCACGGCAGCGACACTACGGCGGCCATGTATTCGACGGCGCTCTCGCGTCTGATAGCGATTGGTTATACTGGCCTCCCGCCGACGAAGAAATGTCGCTATGGCGACCACAAGTTTGTAAACTTCAAATTGAGCCAAGTTTAACGGAAGGTGATAGTTGGCGAATTGTTGCAATAATGCGTCTGTTTCTCGCGCTGATGATGGGAAGTCCTGGTGCTTGAAAAAATTGACTCGGAGCTGCTTAAACGTCCTTTTTAGGTGTTGCAAATTCGGGCTACTCGGCGGTATGTGCATGCTCGAAGTAGAACCTGGTGTTCCGTCGACCAATCTATCCTCAGAAATCGCACTATATGAATTACGACGCCGCTTCCTTCCTGTTGGGGAGCCTGGACTAGTAGACATTGCGTCCCCATGATCATAGCTGACGCTACTTCCTCCGCTATCCGCACTGCTAGCTCGGGGATTATGTTTTGGCTTAGAGTTAGTTGAAACTATTATACCGCTCACGTCTTCAAGTAACGGACCACCAGAATGAATATTAAACAAGTAGATCCCCTCCGCGGACCAGCTTCCCAACAGCTCACTCGGGTGTGCGGTGGAGAACCTCGCACTCGTGACATGATGACCACGCTTACTCCTAGGTGCGAACCGTCTGACACACTGTGTGCTCTTGTCTGGATCCGTCGGCATGCCCCACGTCGCTTTGATATCCCGCGCCAAGAATCTTCGGTCGTGGAGGAATAGGGCCCAATGTGATCCGCCAATTACTAAATATTGAGGCTGCGACGGCGCCATGGTTAATGCGTTCAGCGAGATCCGATAATCATGGTATGAAATCAAGGGCGGTGGGGCAGAGTCTGCCGTGTAATATCGGCTCGGTTGTCGTAGATCAATGTGCCGGACATCTCCTGCAATTTGTTAGTTTACAGTCACGGTCGTTCCAGTGAATCCTACAAAATACGCACCATCTTCACTACATGTCAAAAATGTATGAGGATTATTGCCGTCAGGAACAATTCTCTTAACGCGGTCCGCATAGCACCGAAAAATATCTCGCCGTTTGGCAGCCCCTTCATTAATATCAAATACTCTGACCTCACTATCTCCAGCAGCAGAAACAACAACGCTATTATTCGTCTGCGGCATAAACTTGATAGAAAAGATGTTATTCGAATGACCAGTCGGAAACCGTAGCTTAAGCGGGTAAGAAGGGGCGTCAGTGTTGTATATATTGATATGTGTATCGTCGCTTCCAGAGGCGAGGAATTGTCCATCTGACGACCAGCAGAGAGAGTTGACACAACCCGTGTGACTAAATACCGTCAGCACTAACTCGAACAAGCCATAAATTATGTGGAATTATACATACCCATAAAGTTGATGCGTGAGCTCAAGATCGTCTACCCATTTTTTGGACGAGTATATTCGCTTGATCGCGGTGCCGCGATCAAGCTCACGGTCCAAGAGCTGCCGCCCAAAAGACATACTAGCTTGTCCAATATTTCAATTAAGTTACTCTGCACAGTGAGTTGGTTGCTAGGTCATTTAATGATCATCGGTACATTCAAACTAAGTGTACCGCGTGCAAGTGGGATCCGTGAGAGTTAGAACCGGTTTCGGATGCACAGCGCAGCCGTTGTACGCCTAAACAGATCCAAGAGCAGCTATGCCGTGACGTCACCCAAATGACATATTAACATGATGACACTACAGCATATCTCCAACTCATCGCAACGCATCTATATTCTCAGTCGACTAACTCTTCAATAGAGAAAGAAATTATTATATTAGACATAACATGAAATTACAGCTCAAAAGTCAATTTCGGCTGAGATTGTATTTCTTTGCAGATCTGTTTTTTTACTAAAGCGATTTGACAAGCATCATCATTCACGTCCAACTGGGATAGTGCACCAGTTTCGAGGATATGCAATGGTATTCACCAGTCCACATACAAACAAATATGAGGCGTCGCCTCTTTTTAGTGAAATATTAAAGCTGCCCTATGTAGATGCAAGGTGTTATATTAGTTTACGGCATTACTGATCCAAGTTCGTCAACTGGACAAGAAAGGTGGACCAATGCATTTAGAAAGGCGCGAATGAAATATAATTAATTTTAATTAGTACGTTCGAATAATAAAATATATTACAACGAGTCAGGATCGCTGCCACCACCAAAAATCCCCGACTTCAAAGCAAAGTCATTACGAAAAAACCAAGTGTGCGACCAAACAATGCAGGCCGCACGAGTCAATGAAAAAATATATATATACCAAAAATATAACGACCCTTATGCCCGTATATCCATCCCTTTTATAGTACCCAACCTTTTATAAACTGAAGGAATGCAAAACAACGAAAATACCGATTACTCGACAGTCACAGCCTTGGCCAAGTTTCTTGGAAAGTCAACATCGAAGCCCTTCTTGACTGCGAGCCAATAGCTCATAAGCTGAAGGGGAACAACGTTCAACAAGCCCTGGAGACAATCGACTGTGGCAGGAATTTCTAGTGTGCGGTATGTTTTGCGGAGCTTTGAGAGAGCACTCTCACCCTTGTTGCAAAGCAAAATCGGGTTGCCGGATCGCGCAATGACTTGTTCAACGGCACTCATGACCTTAGGGAAGAGCGAGTCATGGGTAGCGAGAACGATGATAGGGAGGTCCTCGTCCACTAGCGCCAGGACACCATGCTTAAGTTCACCGGCCAATACACCCTCGGAGTGCATATAAGAAATCTCTTTGATTTTCAGAGCACCCTCCAATGCAGTTGCGTGCTGGTAACCTCGGCCGAGCAGCAGAAGCGACTTCTGGTTGACAAGGTCGGTCTCAGCCATTTCCTTGATCCGGTCGTTCAAAGCAAGAACCTCCTCAATCTGCTGAGAGATCTTGGCTAAACCGTCAATGATGGCATGACGGCGGGTGCGCTTAGATATGCGGTCATCCGACAGCGAGAGAGCCATCATGACCAAAGCAACGTACTGAGATGTGTAAGCCTTGGTGGATGCGACACCGATTTCGGGACCAGCGTTGATATGGACTCCGCAGTTAGTCTGTCGGGAGATGCTGGAACCGACACTGTTGACGATACCGACAGTCAATGCACCACGTTCAATACAGTACTGCAGCGCGAGCATGGTATCAGCGGTTTCACCGGACTGAGAGACGAAAACACAAGTATCATCACGGAATACAGGTGATCGACGATCCAAAAAGTCAGACGCCAGCTCAACAGCAATCGGGATCTCGGTTAGCTCTTCGAAAATTGCTCGGGTCGCCATGCAGGAATGATATGAGGTGCCACAGGCAACCATAATTATTCGTCGACACCGTCTTATTGTGTTCAAATATGCGGACAAACCACCCAGGGTAACAGTCTTTTTCTCGAAATCGATACGACCACGCATAGTGTTGACGATTGACTCTGGCTGCTCGAAAATCTCTTTCTGCATGAAATGGTCGAAGTTGCCTTTCATGATCTCGTTTAGCTCCATCTCAAGTGTCTGGATCGATCGGATGGTGGGCAGACCCTCCTCACGGCGGACTCGGTGGATATGGAGCTCACCATCGTAGATATGCGCTATGTCGTCGTCCTCAAGATATAAAACCTTCTTTGTGTGTTCAACGACAGCCGAAGGATCAGACGCAAGGAAGAACTCGGCTTGCATGGGGACACCATCGTCAGAGATAAAAGCTCGCGATTGGGATCGGCGGAGGTCGGAACCAGCCAGGGGGACGAGAAGAGAACTGCCCGACAGCCCATTGACTTGAGGAACAGCAAGAGAGGGAGATGAATCAGCAGGACCATCGATAATGACTTCGGGGAAATCAGGGAATTCAACATCGACGAAGTCGACCTTGAGCTTCTTCTCAGTCTTGACACCGATCAACAAAGGCGAGCCCTTGCGAGTGGCGATAATCTCGTTAGGGTAGTGGACGGACTTCAGGAGAAGACCGTAGGCACCTTGCAGTTCCATCAACACGAGCTTGGCTAGTTCTGTGAAATCGAGTTCACGGTGCTTGTTGAGGTCGTAAACATATTTGGCCAATTTTGCGATGCACTCGGTGTCGGTCTCGGTCTCGAACACGAAGCCCTTGGCCTCAAGGAGAGCCTTAAGCTCTCTGTAATTGGTGATGATACCATTATGGACGACCACGAACTCGTTGTTACGGTCAGAGCGATGTGGGTGAGCATTCAATGGAGAAGGTTGACCGTGGGTAGCCCATCGAGTGTGAGCTATAGCGACGTGTGAAAGGAAAGTCCTACAACCATCCATCTGGGAAGACTCGTAGAGCTTGCGAAGGGCGGAGACCTTGCCGACCTCCTTGAATAAAAGAACCTCATTGGGCTTGTCGCCGTCGACAGCGAGACCTGCCGAGTCGTAACCTCGGTACTCGAGTCGTTGCAAGCCTATTCTGTTAGCAAGTTGTCTAAAACAAATTCGCGACTTAACAAGCGTACCATCAAGTACAGTATTCACGATATCACCTCGGTTCTTCTCAACCAGATAGTTAACGTAGCCAAAGATTCCACTATTAATCGCGTTAGTTGGAAATTAGTCGAACACTGTTATGGAGGGTCCAGAGCGTATGATCCGACGACGTACGCCAATTGACCAACCATGCCAGTAAAACACAGAAAAGTCGTACCACATTGTAGAGTCCAGAGATGTACACACAGGTATATTAGATCAACAATAATAAACAGGAATCAAAACTGACTGAAAGGATGATACAGAGACTGAAGAAAAATTAGAAAGGGGCCAGAAGCCATATGGCACGGGATAGGGGCAGACTTATATATGACTTAAATTTTGGCAAGAGGGCTGAACAAGGTTGTCAAAAAGGACGCCTCACCCGAGAAGAGCCGCTGAACGTCCTAAGCGGGTCAGCGGGTCAGCGAATCGACGGGTCGGCAGGTTGGCTGGTGGCTTATAGGCTTCGCCTCGGTAGTTTCTAAATGTGGCTGACCCGCAATACCCGAGATGGTAAGGCGTAAACATCGTTGCACTTCTGCTGCAGTCTCCGAGGCTATTTATAGCTTATCTATCTATGTGTCTGTCACCAAGCCCATAACTTTTAACCACTGTTGCTGGAATACAAATCCTGCTCCCTAATATGAAACTCGGCGACTGCCCCTGTGGGATGGCAGCATCCTGAGCTCTGCATGATGCTAGGGATAAATAGTACTTTCTGCATGCCAATGATGCAGTATTTCGGCTTCTATTAATACTACTTGTATTGCATTGAACTGTCCAGATAGTTGAACTGCAAACTGCCTCGTCTGTTAAGGGTAGCCAGTAAAATATACAGTCAAAATTCAGAATAAGTTACTAGTCAGGGGTAAACCCCCAGCTTATATGCATTTTCTCTGCTTTAAATAGTTTATGTGGTTGGATTTTATTTATAACGTTAACTTAAATTGTTAATGAGTTATGTTGTAACCAACATCAAATGTGTCTGTTCCCATCAGCCTACACACTGATGAGGTCCTGGAAATAAGCGGGTAAAGACTTATAATTGGAATAGAGAAGATTCCCGGTAGGAAACCTTGCGTACGTAAATAAAAAGGGCAAATATCAAAAATGGCCACCAAACTTTTCATAATATCAAAAATAGCCATTGCGGCGTACCCGACGAACCAGCTGAAGGGTTAGGAACCCTTTCTGCCGCCAAAAAACCTAAATTATCAGCAAGCCTGTAATTTCATTTATTTATTTATTTAATCGTCGCGTCCGG